>NW_006297747.1:128995-149461 GCF_000327345.1 Myotis davidii
TGCTGTGTGCACAATTTTGTTGTAGTTAAGCCTTGATTGCTGTTGGTATCCTTGGGAGGAATTGACCTCCAGGACAATTGGCTGTGAGGATCTGCTGTGTCTATAGTAGAAGAACTGCTTTGCTGGAGACACCCTTATGGGGCAGGACTTGCTTTAGTGGGGCTTTGATGCTCACTGAGTCTGCCTGTTGAGTGTGTCACTTATGGATGTGAGGAGTTGAAATCTGGTATCTGACCACTGGGTACACTGGCTCCTGAATCTCCAATAAGGTGCAGTCAGCCAGTGCCTGGGTCTACCCAGCAGGAGCTACAGCGAGATCTGCAGATTTCTCCTCTTTGAGGTTTGGAAGTTCTGGAGCTCTCTAACCCAGCTGCAGTTTGTTAGGTTAGGCTGCAAAAGGACAGGAGATTCATATGCAAAAGCTGCTGCGCACAGCTTGGGTGGAGTTGTAAATTGGGTGGGGCGGGGTCTCAGGGAATCACCAGGGCAAAGCAAACAGCAATAGCTGTCAGTCAGCCGTCTCTGCTTCTCCACGTTTCCCAATCTCTGGGCCTCTGTGTCTCTGAGTCCCGTGCCCCCACAGTAACAATGATCTCTGTGAGCAGCTCTACAAGAAAGCCACCCTCACTTTCTGACCCGATGCCAGACAGTCCAGTTTCTCCCCGTGGGAGTATGGGTCCCCAGAGTCTTACCAAAAACTGGAGTTCAGGGTGGTTGGGAGCTTGTATCTCCCTTCCAATTGAAAAAAAACAAACAAACAGCACACCCAGTTGCCAGCCTGTTTCGCTCACCTCTCTCTACCTCTGCTCTTGGTGCCTCTGCACCTTCTACCCAGTCTCAATGCACTTTTTTCTTTCCTTCTAGTTTTAGAACTTCCACTCAGCCTGCTTTCCTGTGGTTCTGGATGATAGCCATTTTGTCTTTTAGTGGTAGTTTTGATGTGGTTGTGGGGGGAAGCACGTACAAGTGTATACCTTATGCCACCATCTTGGTTCTCTACATACACTCTATCTGATAACTTTTTACCATCACATGCCATAAAAAGAGATGTTGTTGGATATAGTCCATTTGTACTAGTATTTTCAAGAAGTATTTACCCAGTGCCTACTATGGGCCAGTCACTGAAGCAGGCCCAAGTTTTACAATAATCCTTGTGCTTACGAAGCTTAAAATCTGATAGGGAAGGATAGACAAATCACAGGAGGGAATTTATGAAAACAATATGATAACTTACGAATATGGGAACACATAATAATGACACCTAATTCAGCTTTCAGAGATCAGAGAGGATTAAAAAATACATTAGTAATTTTACTACTATATTTCACAGGGCTTATTTTTAAATTTAACTCCGTTATCCAACTTGATGTCACTTTCAACATTGACTTCTACTTTTCTCCTCTCTATTTTAATGTTGAAGGTTTCTTTTTTTATATTCAGACACATCGCTTTGCATTTTCAAAGTCAAGTCTCATTGTTATTCCTTCCCTAGGTCCTTTTGTATCATTTCCCTGATATCCCTGGTATTCATAATATCTCCCAAATGAGTACCATCTGTGAATTTCATCAGTGTGCTGTCTGTTCCCTAGTCTGGCTTATGAATGAAGATGTTAAATAAGAACAGACATTGTAGGGCAGCTGCTCTGTGCAGCACCCCACCAGGAGTCCCCTTGATGTTTGTGACACCTTCTCACTGGCATTCATTAAGTTTTGTTTATAGTCCTTCAGGTAGCTTTGAATCCCAAGTGACAATGATAATGTTCAAGTGCATTTAAAGTTTTGTGATTAAAATTTGAGTTAAGATGTGGCATACTTTCTGTTAAGTTCTCAGTACTGGAAAGCAGTTACTTCCATACCTGCCTACCACCAGCCCAAAATGACTCCAGTAATAATTTAAAATACATTTTTATTGATTTCAGAGAGTAAGGGAGAAGGGGAGAGAGATAAGAACAAAAACATCAATTAAGATTGAATCATTAATTGACTGCCTCCAGCACGCCTCCTACTGGGATGCCAGCCTGCAATCCAGGCATGTGTTCTGACCTGGAATCTAACCGTGACCTCCTGGTTCATACGTCAATGCTCAACCACTGAGCCACAACTGGCCAGGCTCTAGTATTTTTATATAAACTTAAAAACATGCATATGAAGACTACTTTATTTCTATGTACAGAATGATATAATGGAATTAAGTATCGCATTCCAATATGAGGTGAGTATGCATGATGTGATATTTTCAAGATGAGTGATCAAAAATCAGTTAAAAGACTCTTATCAGCGGTTCTCAACCTGTGGGTCGCGACCCCTTTGGTGGTCAAACAACCCTTTCACAGGGGTCGCCTAAGACCATCCTGAATGCGGTGACCCGCACCTCGGAGAGGGTCCGACGGGTAGAGGTGGCGTGGGATGAAATACAAGAGACCATGAGACGGGGTTGGGAGGACTGGCACAAGGCACCAGCAACTTTATTAGCTTCGACCTTAAAACCTTCCAGGATCAATGTAGGGTAGAGTCCAGGGCTTTGCCATGTCCTCTGGTCAGCTTAGACTTTGCCAGCAGCATGACGGTCCCCAACACCTGAATATCAGATATTTACATTACAATTCATAACAGTAGCAACATTACAGTTATGAAGTAGCAATGAAAATAATTTTATGGTTGGGTCACAACATGAGGAACTGTATTTAAAGGGCTAGAAGGTTGAGAACCACTGCTCTTAGGGTCAGGGTTGGACTGTTAGAGGTTACAGCGGGTTTTGGGGAGGTAGATGGCATACTGAGAGTCCCATTCATTCACAAAGGTGCAAGAGGAGTATTTTCCCCTTCACCTCAAGCCAGAGGAAAGGCTTGATTCAGAGTTTGATAACTATGCTCTGAAGTTTGGGGGATGCTATATATTAGGATCTTTCATTTACAGTAACATCTGAAGGAAAGGAATGATGGTGCTAGAAACCCTACTTTCTTTGGCTTACTATGAGCAAAAATATGGGATCATGTGTAAGATATACACAAGAGAAATCCATCTGGACTCATTGTCTTGTTCAAAACTGTCAAAAGGAATTCCAAAGAAAGAAGTTAAAGGCACTACTCAATTTCTATTGGTAACAAGTGAAATGTAAGCATTCAGCTAGAGTAGAAATGAATTCATCTAGGTCAATAGAACTATTGGTGGATATGGGGTTGGAATGGGACAACACAGAAGAACTCAAGGGTATCAGTTAGCTTTCACTGCATAAGAAAACACCCTATAACGTAGTGATTTAAAACAACCATTTATTTAGCTCATGATTCTTTAGGTCACCAATTTAGGTGGGAGTAAAACTGAACATCCTTTACAGACTAGGCTGGCCCACTCATGTGTCTGTAGTTCAATGTGAGTCAGTTTTGGACTCATTGATTTAGTGTAGCCTCAACTGGGATGGCCAGTCTCAGCTCCACATGGTCTCTCATCCTCTAACAGACTGTTTTAGTGGCATCAAAGCAGGTTTCCAAAGGTGGGTAAAAGAATGCAGGACTTCTTGAGGCCTAAGCTTGTAACTGGAATATATTTAATTTCTTTATAGTCTGTTGGTCACGGCGAATCACAAGGTCAACCTAGATCCCATGCGTAGGGAAATAGACTCCACCTGCTGATGAGAGAAGTTTAGTCTTTTCCTGTATCTTTCTCTGTGTAACATGAACATCATCTTGGAGGTGCAGCAGTCATCTCGTGACCACGAGGTTACATGCATGTTGAGAAAGGTCTCATCTGAAGTATAGCAGAGGGGGAAGAATGGAGGGGGCTAAGAAAGGATACTTAATGACATTAGTAAGCTACCAACCTGCTCTTTCCTGCCTATTCATGTACATTTGTTGCATGGACAAAACTATCAATCAGAAAACAACAATAACAAAAAAAAAACCCTTTTCTGTTTAAACTACTGTTTGTCGTTGTTTTTGTTACTAGCAGACAAACATATTTTTGACTGATACAATAACAAATATTTATAAAAGAAGAGGAAGGGGGATCAAATTAAAAGATGAGTCAAAATAGATTAAGAGTTATATGAGAAAATATCAAAGCAAGCAGAATTTTTCTGGTCAAAAAGAAAATACACAATTTGGAGTATGAGTTTAGCAAAACTGTAAATTGTTAGTGTGCAAAAGATTATGAATACATTGATCTTTATTTTTTAAAATATGTTTTTATTGATTTTAGAGAGAGTTGGAAGGAGAGGGTGAGAGAAATAGAAACATCCATGCATCACCATCAACATGGATTGGCTGCCTCCTGCACACCCCATGCTGGGGATCAAGACCAGAACCCAGGCATGTGCTATCAGGAATCAAACTGGAGACCTCTTGGTGCATGGGTTGAAGCTCAACAATTGAGCCACACTGGCTGGGCTGATTTTTATTTTTTATATCAGAAATAAAACAGAACCACAGTTTTTTGTAAGAAAGTTAGATGGGTGAATTCATTTTGGATGAGAATAATGAAAACACTGAGATTCTGTGGAATGATGGCTCTGAATCTCCTTTTCTATAAATCTGTAAGAATGGACACTATCTTTCCTATCTAGGATTAAATGTTTTCATTCCCAAAGAAAAATAAATTAGGTAACTTTTTTCAGTATTTTTCAGCCTAATGTTCCTCGACAAATTCTTAGTTTTACATATAAGAACTAGGTAAACGTATAAAGCAAAGCTGATTCTTTTAATAATTTGAGGTAGGCTTTTGAGAAGCAAAATGATATGCATTAGAATGTATCCAGGTAATTTATGCTTCTATTTTTCTACATTCACAGTCAAAATATTGGCTTCCTGACTCTTCATGCCTCACTTTCATTTTACTCAATAAGAGACTCCCTTTCTATTATAGAGATTCATGATGTTTCTATACATCTCTTTCATAATAGCAAAGTGACTTATTTTACAACAAATAGTCATGGATTTTATAATTGTCATTTTAAATCTTGTTTAAACTTTGTTAAGACATCTATCAGTTGCTTACATCTACTTCTATAATTTTTTTCATTTGCTCCAATTTCTATGTATTACTAGAGTTTAAGCTTTCAGCATAGGCTACCAAGATTTTGTTGTTGCAAAGAGTGTATTCATAACATAGAGATTGTTTCAGTGCTTGGAATATTTTCTTCTTCTGTAACTTGTGACATACCGAGGAAATAAGGCTTATCAAGAGTGTCAAACTGCATCGGGAAGGCCGGGGAGGGTTCGGGGGCGGGAGGTAGGGGGGTAAGAGATCAACCAAAGGACTTGTATGCATGCATATAAGCATGGCCAATGGACATAAGACACTGGGGAATAGGGGAGGCTAGGGGACTGTCTAGGGCGGGGAAAAAAATGGACACATATGTAATACCCTTTGTAATAAAAAATAAAATTTGAAAAAAAAAAAAGATAGAATTATATGCGAGAGCTATTTATCCTAGTTTATCCGACTTGGACACCAAAATCAGGACTATAACAGTTATGTAGTTTCCACAAAGACCAGTTCCCTGCCTGGAGGGTTTACAAAGACAATAGTAGAATATGAGAATGACTAAAATCTATATGGTAGGATAAAAAAAATACATGTCCCAAGACACATTCTTATATTTTAAAATTATGAATAAGATACTTTGGGTTCTGACAGCAAAATAGAATTTCTCCTCAATAAGAAACTCAAAGATCTATTTCTCTTGTAATCTGCTCCATATTATTCTTTTCAATTGACATCTTCAGAGAAATGTCTATATCTTGCTTTAGGACCCTCATTACTAAGCAAGACTATCTCTAGTCTCTGGGAGAGGCTCTATAAATGCATAAACTGTATATGAATAAGATAATGTAACCACAATTACTTAAGGTCACTGTTTATTTCTACTCTAATCTCCACTCTGACATATGTCTCTTCAAGTCAGGTAGTGTTAATGTGGCTCCAGCAATTTGGGAACCCGGGATATCAAATCGCTCATACCTTAATTTTTATTTAGTGGAATATATTTTTGTGCCTCATAAGCACTTCCATATATAGTTAAGATACTGCTGGCCTTCCAGGTACATTGCTGCCATTTATTAAGCTCACTCACTGAGCTTCAGGACACGAAGGTGTGGGACCAGAAGTCATATCACGATATCAGCGTGTCCTATGGCAGCTGGCATGGGAAACATGTGGATCCTGGAGGAGAAACATGGTTTGAAACCTGCGAAGCAAGAAGCACTCTGTGAAGAATCTTCCAATCAGCAGACACGTAACACTGAAAACAGAGCATTTAGTTTTCATTGATGTCTGGTCAAAACCAAATTACTCTAGCATTGGGAATATACTCATAATATGGTAGATGCAATCACAACTGTGACATACATTTACTTTCTTGAAGGTAATACTAAGAAATAGAATTGTCAAAATTCCTGTGTTTGTAAGGCTCAAAACTATGTCAGTATTACAAAGAGTGAGTACCTCTGTAATAGCTTACATATAATTGAAACCTGACATTCTTGCAAATTTATGAGATGTTAACAATAATTAGTGTTATAGGTAAAATAAGACTTTCTAAATTATTGATAATAAAAAGTAAATATTAATCAACAATTTAAGAGACCTTTTTTTCTGTTTTATCTAGAAAGGATTATATTTCAAAAGTATTGCCATGTGAAGAAGCAATAAGAGAATGTGCAGCCAAAGATAAGTATAATAGAGACATGTCAGGCAGTTCATTAATAAAGCATTGTTATTTTTTGTAATGTTTGTGTATTTGACAGCTTTAAAAATGTAGTATCTGCTGTAATTTCTATTCTCATTCTAAATAAATATATTTTTAATAACTAAGTTGTCATTTATAATTTTGTATTTGTTTTTTTAAAAGTTCTCCCTAAATTATAAAAGTTTCAGGTTTCCATAAATTAAATCTATTCATCCATAATGGCAGCAGCATCATCTTCTCTCTCTCTCTCTCTCTCTCTCTCTCTCTCTCTCTCTCTCTCTCTCTCACACACACACACACACACACACACACACTAACAGAGTTTAGCTCACTTGGTCTGTGTTTGTGTTCTTTATGATGTTATTGTTTGTTTGTTAAGTAAGATTTCTTGGTATAGTAGAAAAGGATATTTTAAAGCTCTTCCTGGGAGAATAGTCATTTATTGTGGTTGGGGCTGTCTGGGATGATAAGAAACTTTCCTATTGTCCTAATCCATGACTTCTACTCCATGAGCTGTTTTTTTCTAACAAGAGGTCAAGGTGTTTAACCATGTCACATGTTAGTGATCTTCACAGCAATCCCTTCCTACATGTTGCCGGGTGCATTTTCTTCTTCTTCCCCTTCTTCCCATCCCCTATTTTCTGTTATCCTCCCCATCTCCCTCTTACTTTAATAAACCATATATATTTAGTTTTCATTTTGCCCAAGAAAAAAAGATAAAGAAAATAAATGAACCAGAAGAACACTTCCAGCTTATAAGAGACCAGCCTGTATTCCAGGTAGGGCTGCTTTTCCTGTGGTACCAGAGGTTGGTACAGGGAAAACAGCCAATATGGAACCTTGATTAAATTAGGCGGATGTTGAGACCAAGCTGCAGCATTAGGATGCAAAACAAAAGACAGAGGTATGAGGGCCATACATGGCACCCAGGTCAAGGCTAACAGCCAGTGCCCCAACTGCTTCAAATCTAATGTCCCCCACTATTAAGGACTGGATCTAGCTGTTGACTGGGCTTAGCAGAGATAAAAAGCTTCTTCTAAGAGTTTGCATGGACTTTAGGAGATTAGAACCTTAGATAGTTCCAACAGTAGCTAAGGAACTTATGACATCCTCATCAAGCAATGATTCCAATTTAAAATAGGTATTAGTATGACTCTCTCCTGCACACTTTAATGGCATGTGCCATATTTGGAAGGAGATGAAAGATTCTAGGTTCAGGTTGCAGTCCCTCCATGACGAAGTCCTTCAACCAGTGATTTTCCCCGTTAACTAATAGCACCATCTTTGCTCTATCTTGCAAGTAGTTGTTAAAATTATTCCTTCATGCTAGTGAGGTGAATTTTTACAAAATAATTCATTATATTAATAGTGTTAGCCTGCTTTAGAGGTTTTGGCATTCTTCTCTTTCATTAAAGGAGCATAGCATGCATCCTAGATGTTGAGGTTGCAATTATTAGAAAAAATAGCAGCATCGTTTATTTTACTTACACATTTTATTATGTTTGTCCAACTGAGTGCTATTATGCCCCAGAATAATGGAGGATATTCATCACTTTCTTCAACCTCAAAATAAACCAGACTTAAAGTTTTCCCCAGGTACCTCTAGCTTTGAATTCAAGTATTATTCCACTTTGTGATTCTTCTATTTTGTTCTATCAGACCTTCCAACTTTAAATAATGCTTCAAAATCCTGGGGGTTTTGTAAGCTTAACCAAACAATGCATTTAAATAGACTTCACTCATAATTAATTAGTTGAATGTGTTTAACTATTATTCACTGTCCAAATAAATACAAAATAGAGTACCTCTACTTAAATGCATAAATAGCCATCTATAAAATCATAAGCAATAAATAGCTGGATTCCTTCCATTTCTTTGGTGAAGATAAAATTCAAATGTTAGCTTCTTAATAACATTTTCTCATACTAAAGAAAGATATAGCACTTTGATTGCCTATCATCTTTAATATTTGCTGATATGGAAAAGCACTAGATTCTGCTAACTACAGAGAAGCCTTGACCTACTTTATTTGATTTTAACATCTTGCATTTTAAAATGTAGGATCAAGGAATGTAGATTTTTATCATCTTTCCTTAGCCCTCCTTACAATAAAGAGAACACAGGGAAATTCTGGAAGGAGAAAAGATGCAGCACTCATGAAGCTAATTTAATATAAAAATATTTAAAATAAATTCTAAAATGAGATACATTGAGACATGTGCAAGGTGAGACATGGGATGTTCTACAAAAAAAAAAATAAAATAAAAAATCAGATATATTCACAATGAATACTTGGGAAAATGTTATAATCCAGTGCCTCTCATTTGCTTGTCTCTCATAAATCTGTCAGACACTGAAGGCATGAGATACTGGCAATTGTCCTTTGGGTTTAATGGAAGAGAGGGCTGTGTTTGTCTTGAGGGAAAAGCCTACGGCTATGTATCAAATTTGGGGGCTGTTGATAGAGTACTCAACAGACTCAGTTACCTGAGCAGATCAACCAGATCTAGACCAGAGAAGAGAAAAACAATGACATTACCTCCATCAGACACAGCTGGGTGACAAGACAAGACAGGAAATAGTTTTGCAGCTATCAGTATGCTGTGCAAGAGGTTGCATGAGGAAAATCAACAGCAGATAAGAGAGGGAAAGTGCTGTGGAGAAAGGAGGTGTCTGGGGAAAGTATTGAGCAGACATGATTTCCAGGGTAAATAGATATCTGGGCAGGAGCCTATTAAGAAAGGAATTAGTACCTGGCTGGTATGGCTCAGTGGTTGAGCATAGACCCCTGAACTGAGAGGTCACTAGTTGAATTCTCAGTCAGGGTGCATGCTGGGGTTATGAACTTGAAACCCAGTAGGGGGTGTGCAGGAGGCAGCCAATTGATGTTTCTCTCTCATTGATGTTTCTATCTCTCTATACCTCTCCCTTCCTCTCTCTCTAAAAATCAATAAAAACATATGTCTAAAAATTTTTTTTAAATAAGAAAGTTGGTATTCCTATAAATACAGATGGCTGAAGAAACAGAGAAATATTGTTTAACAATTGAGGTTACCATCATGAAGTGGGGAAACATAGTCCCAAATGGAGGTCTACAACATAGCTTCCGTATAATTTAGAATATCTAAAAAAGTGAGCATTAATCCATTACTCAACTATTAAAGAATCTTTAAAAGATTTCTGGTGTGAGTCTGAATGACTGACATTGAAATAAAATATTTTATGCTCACTTTTCTTAGTTTGATGTCCCTCAAAGAAAATCCTGAGATAAGGACTTCTGAACATATATCTCTTCAACCCGCTCCACTCATCTTAAATTTTGCAAATGGATTGTTGGATAGGTGATAACATCTAGTAATCCCAGGCAAAAGCTCTCTAAACTAACTACTGGATTTGTAGTCTGTTGCTGCCATTTCCTAACCATGTGACCTTTGAGTGGTAACTTGTCTTTGCCTTAATATTCTTATTTAAAAATGTTGATATTATTAGGATCCAACTCCTAAAATTGTTTAAATTAAAGTACATCAATACAAATACCAGGCTTAGAATAGGACCTGGTGCATAACAAGTGCCCAGTAAGTATTAGCTCTTTTTTAAAAGATTTTTTTATTGATATTTAGAGAGAGGGGAGGAGAGAGGGAGAGAGAGAAACATTGATGTGAGAGCAAAATATTGATCAGCTGCCTCCTGCATGCCCACTACTGAAAATTGAGCTCACAACCCAGATATGTGCCCTGACCAGGAACCAAACTGGCAATTTTTTAATGCACAGGACAATGCCCAACCAACTGAGCCATACCACCCACAGCAGTAGCAGCTCTTTTTATTATGTTTTTTTTTCCCCATGCAACTTCAAAAATCTTGCTCAAAACAGTGTTTCAGGCAGCCACTGTCAATAACAATTGACACAACAGATGAAACCAATTTGTCTAGTTTCCATAAAGTAAGAGGATAGTAATTCAAGCAGAGTATCCTGTGCTTCTGTGTCCATGAGCTTTAAAGACTTGGGAAGTCATAGGATCACAAAGGAGGAAGGAGCCACTACAGTCAGCCCCTCCAATCTCCAACCTGCTATGTTGTGCCTTAACACATCTGGGACCCTGCTTACTATTCAAATGCTCATTAAATTATTTGGCTTTAATGTCTAGACATCACCCTAGTTCTTATAACTGCCACAACAAAATGCCATGACTGAGTGCCTTAGACAACAGAAATTTATTTTCTCACAGTTCTTGGTGGCTGAAAATTCCAAGATCAAAGTTCTGGCACATTCCATTCCTGATGAGACCTTTCTTCCTGGCTTACAGACAGCAGGCTACTTGCTGTGTGCTCACGTAGTCTTTCCTTAGTTTGTGCACATGATGAGAGAGAAATTTCTCTCCTTTTTTATAAGGCCACTGATTCTGATTTTACTTAACATTAATTACCTCCCTATATCTAAATATAGTCATGGTTGGGGTTGAATCTTCAACATATAAATTTGAGATTGGGGGAACCCAACTCAGTCCACAGCAAACATTTTTAGGTTTTCTGAACTGAATTCTGCCTCACTAGAAGTTACAATTTTGTTACTGAGAAACAGAGATGAACTCTTCTTCCATAGGACAGGTGTCTAAGAATTTAAAAGACTTATTTTTTTCTCATCTTCAGGCTAAATGTCCACATTTCTTTCAATAATGTTTCACCTATACTTCTCACCATCCCATGAACACTATATCCTTTGTTAATTTCTATATTTAAAAAGTGTATCTTTAATTGAAAACAATGTTCCAAATGTGACCAATATCAAATGCAAAGGAATTAGTATCTTCTCTTTTTCATATAACTATTTCTGTTTTGACGCAGGTTGACATTGCATTTGTTGTTAGTTATTAGATGACAGAAGATAGTTTACTGGGTACTTAGTAAGCATTGGTTGAATTAAACTGGAGTGAACTTGGATGGAGTTTTTAGTAACAGGGAGTCTTATATATTTCTTATAATCTTCAGCTTAGACTCTAAGCAGTGGTTCTCAACCTTCCTAATGCTGTGACCCTTTAATACAGTTCCTCATATTGTGGTGAGCCCCAACCATAAAATTATTTTTGTTGCTACTTCATAACTGTAATTTTGTTACTGTTATGAATCATAATGTAAATATCTGATATGCAGGATGTATTTTCAGAGGTTTCAACCCACACATTGAGAACCACTGGAAAGGGTTCATAGAAGACTGGAAACTGATCCATTTTGGAATTTTCTTGATATTTTTTCATTTACAGTAAGAACGGCAATAAAGGACTGGACCAGTGTGGAGAAAACTTGCAATGGAGCAAAAGCCTGTATTGAAGAAAAATGGAAAACTTTAAAAATTCTTTTTTCCAGAACAGTATGGAGAGAGAGAGAGAGAGAGAGAGAGAGAGAATGAACACAAGGTGCCTTGCTTCTGCTGTGTCTTCAGTAATTGCTTTAACATGTGACTTGCCATTTAAGCAATAAATGACATTTACTAAGGGTTTAATACATGTCAGCTACTGTGCCAGACACTTTCACATTATCTCGTTAATTCCCTCAACAGCCCTGTATGGTAGTTCTTATTAGTCTCATTTTAAAGAAAAGTTATGGAACTTATCTAATTTTACATGCTAAAGATAGTTCTTGCTTTGGCTGCCAAATCCCAAATACTTTTCAACCCATGTGAGCGAGTAAAACGGGTGTGCCCAGAGATCCTGGAAACCATAGCTAATATATGGCACAATATCCAGAGACATTAATATTCCTGATAACAGGTGTATTAGTTATTAGGCCTGCCATTATGAATACTACTGACTGATTGGCTTAAACAGAAATTATTTCCTCAGAGTTCCAGAAGCTAGAAGTGCAAGATCAAGGTCTAAGCAGTGTTAGTTTGTTCTAAAGCCTCTCTTCTTATCTTGTAAATGGCCATCTTTTTCCAATGTCTTCACATGGTCTTCCCTTTGATTTGTCTGGGTCTTAATCTCCTCTTCTCATGAGGTCATCAGTCATATTGGATTATGGATTATCCCAATGACCTCATTTAAACTTAATTGCCTCTTGAAGGGCCCTTTCTCCAAATATAGTCATTTTCTGAAATACTCAGGGTTAGGAGTTCAACATATAAATTTGAGGAGACACAATTCAGCTCATAACAGCAGGTGATCAAAAAATATCTTTAAAAGTAAGTAAAATACAGTGCACAACAGCCTGATCTGGAGTCTAATTGCTTCGATTGAATCCTGATTTTTTCATTAACTATCTCAGTGACCTTGGCAAAGTTGTTTGCCTTTCAGTATCTCAGTTTCCTAATACTTAAAATAGAGATATAATGGTACATTTAAGGGTATTTGATGAGGAATAGTGTCTGGAAAGTAATAAGCTCTGCTCCTAGCTGGTATACCTCAGTTGGTTCGCTGGTTTCATTCCCAGTTAGGGCACATGCTTTGGTTGCAGACTAGATCCCCAGTAGGGGGCGTGGAAGAGGCAGCCAATTGATGATTCTCCCACATCAGTGTATCTCTCTATACCCCCGCTTCCTCTCTCTCTAAAGTCAGTAAAAAAACAACAACACACATATTCTTTAAAAAATAACTTATTACATAGATTGAAAAAAAAATCTTTGTATATCTATTAGCTCTCATTGCACTATGGGACAGATGAAGTAAAATGCAAATTTTCTTTAATTTTAAAGTTAGCCAGCTGGTGTGGCTCAGTCGTTGAGCATTGACCCATGAACCAGGAGGTCATGGTACAACTCACGGTCAGGGCACATGCCAGGGTTTCAGCCTCAATCCCCGGTAGGGGGCATTCAGGAGGCAGCTGATCAATGATTCTCTCTCATTATTGATGTTTCTCTCTCTCTCCCTCTCCCTTCCTCTCTCTGAAATCAATAGATATATGTGAAAACATATCATAGAACTTTTTCATTTACAGGAGACTGCTTTAGTCATAAATATCTATTAATTTTCCTCTTCTAATGAGATAGAGTGGCAAAAAAGACTGATAAGTAATTTCTGCTACCAGGCATTTGCTCTTCATGCTAGTCAGGCTTCTAATATGCCTCCCAATGTTCCCCACCTACTATTATTCATGCCTGATAAAATCCCCTCCCTGAGAATGTAGACTGGACCTAATGACTCAGTTCTAATGAATAAAATACAGCAAAAGTGTTGGAATGGCACTTCTAAAATTAGGCTATAAAAATCTATGATTTCCATCTTGCTATCTTTCTCAGTTTTTATCTGGCTCTTTTTGCCTATTTGCTCTATTGAGCCAGGAGGTCATGGTTTGATTCCCAGTCAGGGCACATGCCTGGGTTGTTGCCATATTGTGTGGTGCCCTATGAGTAGGCCCATCTGGCAAGGAACTTAGGGCAGCTTCTGGCCAATAGCCATCAAGGAACTGAGGCTCCTGAGTTCAACATCCAAGGATTTGGATCCTGCCAACAACCACATGATTGAGTTTGGAAACAGATCTTTCCCCAAGTGGATTCATCCCTTTTAAGCACTGGGATGACTGAAGCCCCAGTAGACACCTTCACTGAAGCTTGTGAGAAGACCTTTCAAGCATAAGATCCAGTTGAATTGCATCAAGATTCCTGACCTCTAAGTACTGAGAAAATAGATATTGTTGATTCAGCCACTAAGTTTTGGGGTAATTTTTTATGCAGCATTAAATAACTAATGCCCTCTTCTGAAAGTGGAGAATGTTGAAGAAGAAGTTGGGGCATCATGATTCAAGTGGAAAATAGAAATCATGCAACTAATTCTCTCTTTTGAAAGTGAAGAAGATTGTGGAAGAAGATGGGATCATCCTGATTAAGTGGAAAAGGAGATTCATGTGAGCACAGTGGGATCCAAAGAATAGAGGGAAAGTAAGGTGCTATCCTCATAAGATCACAACTATTTTCAAAGATTCACTCTGCTCAAGTAGTTTCTCCCCATCAGCATGTCTGGAATCAATCCTTAATTGAATAGCTTGCACTACCCCTGCTTTGCACTAGTTGCATTTTAAAGCACTTAAATTGTTCAACCTGCTCCAATACATTTACTTCTACTGTTTTCATCATTAATGAGGCATTCCGCTTTTATAATCTAGGAGATGACCTAAAGATCAGAGTTAATTTAATTTAAAATCAATGTACTAGAGAAGAAAACCCCTGCCTCCAGTATTGATGTCAAACTTCAGGCTTCTGCAAACTCTGGGGCAAAGAAGCATAACAGCATATGCCATGCTATTGTTTCCAACCAGGTGTCTATGGTGATGCAGTCACAAAATTCTACAAAAAGAGGTTCTGAAAGTTGGTCCCATCTGATTTAATATTACTTGTCTGAGTTTTTTGTTTGATCAAGTGCAAACTACTTCCTGGATTCATTATTGAGTTTTAAAACCCACTGAGCAGCAAAGACCAATTATCAATGAATCCGATATCCCTAGTATTTTGGAGAAAGTCATTTATGACTAAGATAATCAAAAGCTGAGATTTATGAGCACTGGTTCTTATAATATATTTTTGTTTTTAATTGAGTTCTATTGGCAAAGTTACTTGTACTAGTGCTGGGAACAAGGAGGCTCTGCAATGCAATGCCTGGAGGCATCTGTTTTATTGATAACTTTTAAAAAAATCTTCGAAGACTGTTTTCTGATTTTCAAGGATCTATAATGAGATGGCTTCTTATTTAATTGTTTTCTATTCATTCATTCATTTATTCAGTAATACTTATTGCATATCTCTTCTGTGCTAAGCACCAGATTAAAAAATGATAACACAATACTTCTATCAAAATAGTTTCTAATGTAACAAACAAGCTCAAAATCATCTCAGTGGTTTATCCCAACAGGGTTACTTTTTGCTCATAATAAGTCTGTGAGGTACATTGGATATGTCCATGACATCAGGCAAGGGAAGACCTGACTGGAAAGCCTGGTAGCAGTAATTAAGTGCCTCCATGAGAAAGAGACACAAGCTCTTTTGTTTGCATGGCCATGTCTGCCTCCAAGTATAAGTGGAACCCTCAAGAGTTCCATTAACAGGAGAAGGAGAAATAGAATAACACTATTCTCTATCATACATAGACTGCCCCCTGACACCCAATACCAGTCTAGTTTTGTTAGCCTGTGCAGTCTTATCATGGGCTTTGTGTGATTTTTGTCTGGCTCTTAAAATACTAAATATCTCTTGGTATCCCCATCATGGTTTTTATGGACAGTTAAGGAAACAAGGGCTCCATGTTGGAAATGACTCATATTCATCTCGCTAAACATTTAGCAATGCTCACTTCCCTTTCTTCCCCTCTGGCCCAAGTAAGAAGGTCTGGTTACTCCTTGAGAGTGAGGAAATGAACAAAGGAGAACATGACTAAGACCAAGTTAGACTTTTGAGACTTACCATTAAATTCTCCATCATTTATTTATGTGTTTATTTATTCATTTATTTATTTATGTGACCATTTGAGAACTATGTGTTGAGCCTCTCTACTGTGCACTCTATGCTCGAATGAAATGTTGACCAAAATAGGTGTGATTCAGACAGTATTAATGAACGCTATTATCAAACGAATAGGCAATTGCAATGCAGAGTAGCAAAAGCTATGCTAGAGAAATGCGGAGGGCTCTGGGGACACAGAGGGTGGTCCCAGTTAAATGAAGGAAGGCCTCCAAAGGAAATAATGTCCAAGCAAAGGTCTAATGCATGCACAGAGAAGTAATCTCAGTGAAAAGAGTTGGAGGAAGAATGTTCCAGAAGAACAAAGGTCTGCAAGAGAGAGACAGAAGAAGAGGATAACAAAGAAACAGAGAACAGATGAAATTTTTGCCATGACCAAGGAAGTGCAAGAATCCAGAGCATAAACTCCAAGTGATGGAGTTTTGAGAGATAAGAAAAATTGGACGGAGCCAGTTTTCAAAGTCCTTGAACAAGCATTTGGACATTTTCCTAAGAGCTGTGGGATTCCATTGAAAGGTTTCAAACAGGAGAGTGATCTGATAGATACTTCAGATTTGAAGTAACAACTGCCCTTTACAAAAGCCTAACAGTTATTATGTTGGCAAAGGACCCAACCAAACGCCTGCTCCCAGCCATCCTGGACTTTGGCTGGGTTTCCTAGTAGTGCCATTTATGAGGAAGTGGGTTGGGGATTTGAGTGTTTGGTATAATTAGGAACACCAGGAGAGGCCCTAACACAAAACTATTTTTTTTCCACTCTCAGCTATCAACATTGAAACCCACTTCTTAATTCCTTCATTTTTTTCATTTATCTGTTTATCAAATATGCTCTGAGCACCTGCTATGTAAATAGCACAGAACTTGTGCAGCAAAGAAGATAAGAATGGGGTTCTTGCTTTTAAAAGGCTAAAGGTCTAATAAGGAAAATAAGGTAAGTTTAATAGCATCATGTGTGGGAGGAATAAAATAGTTATAGGAAGAAACCTAGAGGGGAAAAAAAAACCTTTCAGGCTGAGGAGCCCAGGGATAGCTTTGTGGAAAAAAACACCACCATGGCTGGGCCTTGAAAACTGAATAATATTTTCTTAGTGCTGATCCATATCAGAAGTCTCTCAGTTATTCATGAAAGAATCATAACTCAAATGAGTTTAGAGAGCATTTATTGGCTTACAGACTGAGAAATCCAGAGGAACAGTTGACTACAAGCTGAGCTGGACCCAGGCACTAATGTTAAAAACAAAGCTCACTCTTACTCTTCCATTCTTAGGAAAGATAATCTCTGGCAGAAAAGATGGCTCCAGGAAAACTCAGTGTATTAGTTCCATCAGGCTGTGTAACAAATCACCACAAAATATCTTACAATATAAATTTATTCTCTAACAGTTTGGCAGGTCTGAAGTCTGAAATCAAGGTGTTAGCAAGGTTGATATTTTCTGGAGGCTCTGAGTAAACATCTATTGCATGCCTCTTGGCTTCTGCTGTTTGCCAGAAGTCTTTGACCTGAATCCCACCAATCTCTGCCTCCACCTTCATATTACCTTCTCTATTTCTCCTCTGTGTCTTTATGTAAAATCTCCCTTTCCTTTCTCTTGTAAGGACATCAAACAATGGATTTAATGCCCATCCTAAATCTAAGGATGGTCTTTCTCGAGATCCTTAACTCAATTGCATCTGCAAAGAATTTGTTGCAAACAAGTTCATATTCTGAGATTCTAGGTGGACATGAATTTTAACGGGACACTATTCAACCCACTACATTCAGCAAAGCTATCTTTCCTACTATCTATGGTGCAAAGATTTCCTTCCAGTTGACCCAGCTTAGGTTTGGTACCAGATCTGTGATGGAGGGGTGGGCTGTGGACTTGAGCCCCACCAGACCCACATGTATTGAGGTCTCAAGGATAAACAAGTTCTGCTATTAAAATAACAGAAAATGTGCTGAAGAAACAGCAATGACAGGATCCTGGAACAAAAGCAGGAAAAGTTTTCTGGGGAGGTGACATGGCGAGGTCTTTGGACTCATGATGCTTTAGGAATGAATGGACTAAAATTAGTTCGTCTATTGACCTCATTCTCTTCTACTAAAGAGAAACCAGATGCACAGGGCAGAAAATGACTGAAAGTCCCTGCACTTCATAGTCAGTGAGAGGCATTCTATTAGAGGACAGGTACCACCTGATCTACATGCGAGAAGTAAATACCCAGAGAGCAGGACAAACCAGACAGGAAGAAGGTCAGTACTGGGAGACATGGATGGATCTTCAAACACATTTCACAATAATTTCTACTGTTATCCCTGCTTAGTTTACTTAAGCATTTTTTTCTCTAGAGCTAAAAGTTAGACCAATTTTTTAAAGAAGCTACTCCGAAGACCTGTATTGAAGTAACGTTTGCACCCATCTTCAGTGAAATTAAAAACAAAAAAAACCCAAAAAGAATATAAAACTTTTTAAAGTCTAAAATCGATTCAATTTAAACCAGTGGTTCTCAACCTTCCTAATGCCGTGACCCTTTAATACAGTTCCTCATGTTGTGGTGACCCCCAACCATAAAATTATTTTCGTTGCTACTTCATAACTGTAATTTTGCTACTGTTATGAATCATAATGTAAATATCTGATATACTGGATGCATTTTCAGGTGTCGCAACCCACAGGTTGAGAACCGCTGAAAGGGATGTATTTTGTACTTGAAGTTATATACTTTCTAATTTTTCAGTATTTGTTAAGCTACTATTTATTTTTTTAAATCATGGTCATAATAGAAAGTAATTTTTATTTTGTATCACTTAGTTTTGTGGCCTGTATTTGGCAAATAAAAATGTTGGCAGTCCATACTGGTTTTCCATATTTTTAGAGAGAAAAGGGATTTTTAAAGGCTCATGAAATGCAAAGGTCTTAGATCTCTAATCTCAACCAACAGCTTCATCTCATCAGGTAGCCCTAGATCTGAGCAACCTCAGTGAAAAATCACAGTGGACTTTCCTGAACATTCATTTTCTTAAGAGAAAGGTGACCTTGATTTTGAATTGATTTTTACCCGTGTATGCTGTGTTTTAAGAAAGCCCTGTTTTGCTCAGGATGAGATGGAGTTTGTTAAGCATTACTGGTTGCCAAGGGACATGCTACTCTGGAATGAAGAATGCAGGTGGTACCTACTAAACTCCTGTAGCTTAGAGACCTAACCAGCATTATCCCAAGTGTTCAAAAACACAAGATACACTTGTTAGTCTAAGCAGATGAGCTGCTTGAAAGCCTCTGATTCTTTTGAAAACATTTACCAATACTTTTTCAAACAGGAAAATTAGCAGGGCATTCTTCAGTGTAATTGACCTGTGACTTTGAGTTTGATTTGTTTATCCACAACAGCCATCACACCAAGTCAGCAATAAGCATACTTCAGGCAACCCTCACAGTTGGTGACATCCGAGTTACACATTTATCATCAGTAGCAGGACAAGTGCTTGTGGCCCCCTCCAACCAAACCACTCCTGTTAGAATAAGTGTTTGGAAGTGGAGGGGGGATTGTGAAGGCTATTTTAAGATATTAGTCAGAGATAAACAATTTTTTTCTTGGGACTTAGAAGGATGTGTTTTCTTTGCTTACACAGAAAGTAAAGAGATGTTCCAGGATAGCATATTGGCCATCCATTGGGTTCCCTATACATACCTGAATTGGTATCAGATGACACTATTTCATGTACCTTTTCCACCTGATGTTTTAGGTTTTGATCAGTTCCTGAAGAATGAAGGAGATAAATAATTCTGAAATTAGCAAATAATAGAAATTAGAGTAATCAGGTAGATGAGTGCCTCACTCTCCAGGCCTTACAATAGAGAGGATAGTGAATATCCCCTACCTATTTCTTATTCATTCATTTGTTTACTCATTGATTGGCTGATCTAGTTAATCACTGATATATTAAAAATAAGAATGTTATCAGTGACTATTGTATGCAAGATATTTCTTTGTCTTAAGATGATGGAATACAGAGATAATTAAAATGGACTTAAAGAAAAGGGCTTTTAGGAAATTCATCTCAGCCTAGTTTAAAGGAGGTTGTTGATGTACTAAAGGCCCTTAGGTATCCTGTTAGCCTCGAAGAATTGAACAGGTTTTAGGTTTCTATTTCAGAAGAGATGAAGCAGTACAACTGGCTAGTTAGGACTTGCTCCAGGCCAAAAATTTAAGGGAGAGAAACACAACCCTGATGTGTCCTTCCCAGGGACAGTCAGTTCCCCAGGGAAGGAAAGCAGACAAGGTTACAGGGCATATGTCTGCCTATAAAGAGTGTGTGTGTGTGCTCTGGAACCTAAACACAAATGAAAGCCCATAGGGA
>NW_006297747.1:149533-152342 GCF_000327345.1 Myotis davidii
CCTGATTTTCCATTAACAAAATGTGTACTTATTAATATTATGACCCATTATTGATTACTGAACATTAATAACTAATTCAAGCCCTGATTTAGTGCCTATTTTTGTGACCATCACAGGCCTGGAGCCACCCAAAGAGAAAATATAGCCCTTACCCTATAGGAGCTCATTATCTGGTCAGGGAGGAAGAGTGGTAAAGAAAAAGAAGACAGTTTTACTTTCAGTTGAGCTTTATAAAACACAAAGGAAGTACAACAGCTTTTCATCCTTCTGGCATCTCATTGGAGGGTTGATTCTATCATAATGAAAACAATAGCCATATGTATTACATACCAGGTGCTGTTCTGCTTTGCATACATTATCTCACTTACAATATTATTCTGGATTTGCAGATAAGGAAAGCGAGACAGAGGGAGGTTAAGTGACATGCACGAGGTTACATGACTTGTAAACAGTGGAGCTCACATTCCAGTTCAGGTAGCTGTGCCTAACCAGTATGCTATGGAACTCTGCATCTAAAGATTACTGTGTCAGAACCAGGGCTCAGCAGTCACCAGAGTGGGCAAGGCCCATGAGGCTGGTTTCCAGAGACTAGATGGGCAGACCAGGCTTATGGAGATAGGTTCCATCAGCCAGAAACCTCATAAATGAAAGTGGGCATCTGATAATCTGTGAGATGAGCCAGACTGGGAAGCCAGACACCCTTACGAGGGTAAAGAATGGGCCCAAGGAGATGCTGATGTGCCTGCAGGGTGAGCAAATATAGCCACATGCATAGTCACAGGAGCCAGGCCCAGGAGGCACTCGCAGCAGGTGGTTGATAACAAAATTAACATAGAGCTGACCTGCAAGTGATTTGTTGAGTTTTTATTCAGTTGCAAATAAACTAAACATAAACCATCTGAAATAAACAAGGAAATGTATTGCCTCTTAAGACTGAAATGTTCATGGGGATGTTAGCTTCAGGCATGCCTGGGTCTAGCAGCTCAAGAATCTGTCTGTCTCTGGGACCTGCTTTTTTATTGTCTTCATTCTCAAGTAGACTTTATTTATGTAGTAGTTTCTGAGAGCCTAGCAATGACAATGGAAAGAAAGCTTTTTTCCCCCAATCATTTAAAATTTAATTACATATCAAATATTTATTTAGTACAAACAATGAAGAATAGGTAAGTTTCCTTCCTCAAGAACTTTATTTTTTTAATATATATATTTTTTATTGATTATATACAGAGATGAAGGGAGAGAGATAGAGAGTTAGATACATCGATGAGAGTGCAACATCGATCAGCTGCCTCCTGCACATCTCCCACTGGGGATGTGCCCACAACCCTCGTACATGCCCTTGACCAGAATCGAACCTGGGACCCCTCAGTCCACAGGCCGACGCTCTATCCACTGAGCCAAACCAGTTTCGGCTAGACCTTTATATCTAACTAGAAACCCGGTGCACAAAATTCATGCATGGTTGGGGTCCCTAGTCCTGGCCAGACATCTGTGCCAATAAGGGCAGGGCTGGAGAGGATGCGATGGTCACCAGGTCAGGAGTGGAAGGAATCGATGCGAATGCCGATGCTGCCATCATCAGTGCCCCACCACCGTGTGGATCCCTGCCTCCCCCTCTCCACCTTCCCTCGCTGCTGTGCTGCCACCATGGTGGGCAGGCAGTGGGCTGATCAGGGCCTGCCAGCCATGGGGAGGGATGGGGCCCCAAGGAGGGAGCTGGCCCTTGTGCCCCATGGGAAAGGAGCTGCATCCACTGCCACCCATCCCTGGTTCCCCGGCCCAGCCCTGATTGGGTGATCATGGTCTGCCAGCGAGGTGTGTGTGTGTGGTGCACCAGGTCTCTAGTATACATATAAGATCTTTGATCTCTTCCCGCCCTCCGCCTTTCTCTCTGAGATTCATCAGTCTGTTCCATGTTTCCATGCCTGTTCGTTGAGCATCTGCCCCCTAGTGGTCAGTGCACGTCATAGTCACCGGTCATTCTGGTCATTCTGGTCGCTTAGGCTTTTATATATAGACTAGAGGCCCAGTGCACAAAATTTGTGCACTCGGGGGGGGTCCCTCAGCCCAGCCTGTGCCCTCTTGCAGTCTGGGACTCCTTGGGGGATGACCACCTGTTGGCTTAGGCCTGCTCCCTGGGGGATTGGGCCTTAGCTGGCAGTCAGACATCACTCTGGCAGCCCGGCAGCCCTCGGGGGATGTCCACTTGCCAGCGGGGGGCAGGCCTAAGCTACAGTCAGACATTCTTAGCACTGTTGAGGAGGCAGGAGAGGCTCCCACCACCACCGCTGTACTGGAAGCCGTCAGCCTGACTTGTGGCTGAGCAGAGCTCCCCTTGTGGGAGCAAACTGACCACCAGGCGGCAGCTCCTGCATTGAGCATCTGCCCCCTGGTGGTCAGTGTGTGTCATAGTGACCAGTCATTCCCAGTTGCTCTGCTGTTAGGGTCAATTTGCATATTATCCTTTTATTATATAGGAGTGCCTGGCCAGCCTGGGTAAGGGGCTGATGGCTGTTTGCAGGCTGGCCAAAACCCCCAGTGGGGACCCTCACCCCATGAGGGTATGGCCAGCTTGGATGAGAGGCTGATGGCTGTTTCCAGCTGGTCACACCCCCTTCAGGGTGGGGGTCCCCCTTGGGGAGCCTGGACAGCCGGGTGAGGGGCTGAGGGCCGTTTGCAGGCTAGCCACACCCCCTTTCTGGTGTGACAGTGGGGAGGTCCTGCTGGGGTGCCTGGCCAGTCTGGATGAGGGGCTGATGGCTGTTTGCAGGCTGGCCAAAACCCCCAGTGGGGACCCTCACCCCATGAG
>NW_006297747.1:152414-162087 GCF_000327345.1 Myotis davidii
GCGGGCCACAGCCCCCAGCCACCCAAGCTCCTAGTGGAGGCTGGTTGGAAGCAGGTATCTGGGATTTATTTTCTTCTATAATTGAAACTTTGTTGCCGTGAGTGGAGGCCACAGTCAGCTCAGAGCAGGTGGGAAGCTTGGCTTCCTCCATCACTCAGGCAACCACTCCTCCTGCTTGCTCCAGCTCCGTGGCTTCCAGCTGCCATCTTGGTAGGGTTAATTTGCATATAGTTGGCTGGTGGGCATGGCTTGGGATGTAGCGAAGGTACGGTCAATTAGAATCTTTGTCTTTTATTAGTGTAGATAGGGAAACAAACAAATGTGTAATAAACAAACAAATGCAAATATAGTATTAGGTAGCGATACATGCTATGAAGAAAAAATAAATTGGGGTAATGGGAGAGAGATGAAAATACAGTTTTAGTTAAAGTGATTGTTATGTACTGAATATGTCCCCTATAATTCAAAAGCTGAAATCCTAGCCCCAAAGGTGATGCTATTAGGAGATGAGGCATTTGGGAAGCAATTAGGTCATGAGAGTAGGGCCTTCATGAAGAGGATTTGTGCCCTTATAAAAGAGGCCACAGAGAGCTTCCTCACCCTTTCCATTAAGTGAGGACACAAGGAGTGGTAAGCATACATAACCCAGATGTGGGTTCTTATCAGAACCCAACAATGCTAGCACCATGATCTTGGACTTCAGCCTCTAAAACTATGCAAAATAAATTTCTGCTTTTTCTAAGCTCACCAGTTTATGATACTTTGCTATAGCATGTCAAACTGACTAAGACAGAGCTTAAGGAAGGTCTTATCAAGGAAGTGACATCTTAGCAGGAAGACAAGCGTGAGCCAGGTGGACCTATGGAGGGAGAGAGCTTCTGGAGAGAAGAGTAAACACAAACTGAGGTCTGTTCAGGTTGAGAACACAGGCTTTAAATGTGATGCTGAGTGTATAAAGATGAATAAAACTTGGACCCGGCTCTCAAGAAGTTAATAGACAGATAGGAGGAAATGGTGGGTTTAAAAATATAAACAATATAAGTTGATTGACATTGTGATGCACCTGATGACTGTTAGGGTGCAGTGTGAGCAAGAAGACAGGGATGATCAGGGAAGGTATCAGCTTGAAATCAAATCTTTACTTCCTAGGGTTAAAAATATAGCATTCTGATCATCCTACACAGTAAAAACGTTATGGCTGTGATTTCCATACCTGAGTCTTCAATGGTTGTTTTCCTTTACTTTTTTACAATAAAACTTGGTCAAGATTAGCAACTTATACCTTGGAGCTGCATATCTGTTCAATGGCCTATAGCATCTTCTCAATAATTGTTGATGAATCTGAAAACCTTTAAGAAAAAATGAAAAGATAAGTTTTGCTTCACAAAGGTTAACCTTAAAAGTGAATGGTGTCATTTTACTGTAAATAAAGGGACTTTTGCTAAAAATCCTCAACTAAAGCCACCAATCAAGCTGGTATGCCCTTTCTAGTTCTCTCTCTCTCTCTCTCTCTCTCTCTCTCTCTCTCTCTCTCTCTGAAGAATGATTTATCTTTCAACTTAGCTTTAATTCACAATTTCACAATTAATTAACCATCAGCCTAATCATTATACCCACAAAGCATTTAAACTGATGTTGGGAGAATGATGGGGAAATGAATAATGCTCAGAAGGTCCATTTCAAATTAGTTATTTGATTAATGAATATTCCACAAGGGCATTTGGGAGATGACCTCTGTTGATGACTTAAAAAAGACATGTCTGTTTAGATAATGAGAAGACAAAGAGAGCTTGAGTTATCTCTGGGTGTACGTTGTGCAGAATTACAAGGATTAATCCATACAAAAATGTATTACTTTCCCCGTGGCTTGTTGGAGATAACAGAATTGTAAGATCAATAAATAAAGTTTGGCATTTCAAAGATTCTGCTTGCTGATAAACTGTGCAATGTGCACCCCAGACTGCCAGCCAGGGTGGCTCTGAGCCCAAGACACCCACCAGAGGCTTAGGAAAGAAAGCTGGGCTTGTTTCTGATAAGGCTGATGGTGGAGCCGGCTGTTTGCCTCATAAACTCTCCATAATCCCTCCTAACACCTGACCTTTCGATTCCTTGGATGGAGAAGAAGAAAATTGGTTGTCACCAGCTTCCAGTATATTCAAGCCAATAAGAAACAAGCTTACTTTGTTTTGTGATTTAGGCTGGAGCCTTTTCCCAGCAGTTTCATGATCAAAAGTGCATAATGCAAAAAGAGAATCAGATATAGGTCAAAGACGCTGACTGCTGCTCATGATAAGAGTAGGACACGGAGGAGGAGGTGTTTTAATCACAACCAGACTGCCTCCTTCAGTGAGAAACACTTATCTTCAACTCAACATCGTAATCTTGGACAGTTAAGTTACTTTTCTCCCTTAATTATGCTAAATCCTAGAGCAGTCAAAGCTGAATCAAAAATAGGGATCATCAGGGTTTTAAAAGGATTGGAGTTGTTTGAACATGAAGCAAATGCTAGAAGGGGCTTAATTTTTATGGTAAACAAAATAGTACTTCTTTCCCTCCTGTGTTTTTTCCTTACAGCAGGAGTTATGTTCATTCCGCAGATAACTAATAATACAGAGTCTCCTGGTGCTAAATCATTCCCTGGCAGCAAGTTGAGAACTTGAACTCTATGGGTCCCTGGGGACCTTTGGATGCCCAGAATAGAAAGTGTAAGACTGGGCCTTACTTGCTATGCACAAGGAGAGGTTGGAAGGAGCCAGATATTGGTGCCAATGTAAAAGAATAAGTTAACATTTTCTCAAATCATATGTTAATGAGTTTAATAATTAAGGGAAGAAAGATGGAGTGCTCTTTATTTTTTGTTGTTGTTAATCTTCAGCTGAGAATATTTTTTCCATTGATTTATTTTTGTTGAGAGAATGGAAGGGAGGGGGAAAGACAGAGAGAGAGAAACCGATGTAAGAGAGACACATAGATTGGGTGTGAACCCTGACCTAGGCCAGGGACCATACCAAGCCTTGACTAGAATCCAATCCATGACCCTTCAGTCCACAGACAGACACTCCAACCACTGATCCAAACTGGCTAGAGCTGGAGCACTCTTTTAGAAACTCTGGAAGAGGTGACTTTATGATATAGTTTAGACTTTAAGGTTCTAGTTTCAGATAACAGAAATTTTGAAATTACAAGATCCCAGATCTAGGGGTGGTATTGAAACTGATTCACTGTTCATCTTTGGGCAAGTAGTTAATTTCCTTCTTCTACAAAACAAAAAGCTTTGTTCAGATCAAAGTTTCTTTTCAGCTCATAGTATGTCTTCTACACGTAATTCCTTTGAATTGATTAAAAAGCCAAGAATTATGACATTGAAATTATTCATAGTAATTTTCCTATTACCATTAGGAAAATATATTTTTAGCCTTTTGGGAGGTTGTTTCTTAGAATTTGAGTCCTCAAGTTTTGCTGTTCAAATGTCCTTTAACATAAACCACCCACCAGGAAATTATTATACTCTTCACTCATTTTCATTCACTTCCAAAAATTATTTGAAAACCAGGTTTCTCATATCATTTGTAGTATTGCACAATGATTTTGGCATTTTTTGGCACACAATCTTTTTGGACTTTAAATATTCTAGCTCATATAGTAATTTCTAAGGTTATTGGCAAGGCAAAATCCTTGCTTTAATTTGGCCTTTAAGAGATTTCCTTCTGCTGAATATTTCCAAGATAACCTCTCTCCAGGGGATCATTTAAAAGTCAAATGAGAAGACTGGCAAGCATTTCCCCTTCTTAAGACCAGAAAGATTTTCTCAAAATATTTGGCATCCCATACTCGGGCAAAACAGAATCTGGGACTGCCCAGGATGTCAAGCACTTTTTGGTTTCCTATCTTTAGCTGTCTCTTCTTACAAATGGAGACATCCTTATAACTGGGACTAGTTCAAACCTAGGGCAGGAGGGATATGAATGAATCTAGTACCTCATTCTGGGCTTTGTTCTATGTCTCCCTCAATGCACCTGTAGTTTGGACTGTGAGGTCCACTTTAGTGACTGATTTTCTACCATATTTCCTTTATCTTTGTATCTTGGAGCCCCGGTGGCTGGCTGTCCCTGAGAACACTGTTGAAGAGTTGTAACCTTTCAGTGAACCAGAACAGGGTGTGATATTTATAGATAAAGCCAGGCAAGCATCAGGGAAGAATTTTAAGTACTATCAGATAGACAGTCACGGGGCACCAGTTTAAGGACCAGCATGGCATTCTTCTCAAGTACTAAGGCTCCAGAGACCTAACCACTTCCTTATCTGTAGCTGGCTTTGTACTTCTGACTTTGGTTGCCCCATTGAATTCACTTTTTAAAACTTTCCAATTATAATTGGCATTAAATATACATTAGTTTTAGGTGTACAGCATAGTGGTTAGACATTTACATATTTCACAAAGTGATCCCTTCAATAATTCTAATACCCACCTGGCACTATACATAGTTATTACAATATTATTGACTATGTCCCTTTTGCTGTACTTTGCATCCCTGTGACTATTTTGCTATTGACAATTTGTACTTCTTAATCTCTTCACCTTTTTCACCCAGCCCCCCAACTCCCCTCCCATCCGGCAACCATTAATTTGTTCTCCGTATCTATGAGTTTGTTTTTGTTTTGGTTGTGTATTTTTAATTCATTTCTTGACTTCAATCAGAACTGACACCCAGCTATAACATCCTAGGCCAGCCGTGGGAAAATTACGGCCCGCGGGCCGGATCTGGCCCGTTTGAAATGAAAAAAACTAAAAAAAAAAAAAAAAAAGACTGTACCCTTTTATGTATTGATGTTTACTTTGAATTTATATTAGTTCACACAAACACTCCATCCATGCTTTTGTTCCGGCCCTCCGGTCCAGTTTAAGAACCCACTGTGGCCCTCGAGTCAAAAGGTTTGCCCACTCCTGTTAGGCTATTCAATCCTCACCAGAATGTATTATAACTTGAACAATGAACAACAGTATCTTCAGTCAACTAAAATAAGCATCTTGGCCAACATGAAATTTCTCTTAAAATTATGTCAAGTCAGCTTATTTCAACTTTTCTTAATGAGGTATAATTGGCATATAGCATTATATTAGTTTCAGGTATACAACATAATGATTTGCTATTTGTATGTGTGAACATTATTTTAGTTACTGTTTGTTGATATCCAAAACCATCCTCCAGAGGCTATGCAGGGACCTGAATTTAACAACACTGTGACAATCCCAGGTTGGATTCTTTTTTTTTTTTTTATTAGTTAAGGTATTACAAATGTGTCCTCATCCCCCCCGCCCCATTAACCCGTAACATCCCCACCACACACACACTCATGCTCCCATCCCCCTGTTGTCCATGTCCATTGGTTTGGCTTATATACATGTATACAAGTCCTTCGGTGAAAGTAGGAGAGCGCAGGTTGGATTCTTATAAACACAACTGCTATACTCTCACGTTAGCCATCATGATCTCCTGGTAATTCTACTTCCTGTCTGAGGACTGCTCTCCCCCTAAACCAGCCATGGGCAAACTATGGCCCTGCGGGCCGGATCTGGCCCGTTTGGCTGTTCTATCCGGCCCTTGGAGCCAAAAGAGCGGAGGGTTCTCTTGCTCTCCCCTCTGCTCCTTCACCAGCAGCAGTGTTAACATGGCAATGTTGGGAAACATGGCCGCAGCTCCTTCTTCTGAGTCCAGTTTAAGAACCCATTGTGGCCCTCGAGTCAAAAAGTTTGTCCACCCCTGCTAAACTCCCTTCAGCAAGCTCATTCTGTTAGGAATGTTTGGTTTCTTGTTTTGGAGCCTCCTCTTTCTGGTCCCAGGGCAACGAGCAACAACACTCTGCTCATCCACTTGCAAATAAAGCCAGTAAACCTGACAAATCAACAGGTTAACTTAGGGCAGCTTTACTGACAGAAAATGCCCTACTGCTCAGAAATTGTAATGTTACCAGTACCTTCCAATTTTCCATTTGCTCCCACCTTTTCCTTTTCATAGCTGATGCTACCTTCTCTTTAGTATCCCAGGAAGAAAGGAGCCTTAGAGAAAGGCTGCCTTAGCTTCCTGAGGACACCTGTTCTCTAGCATGCATTTTTATGGCTGAAATCATGGTTATATTTGCTACCTACCCTTTATCACCTGGGCTTTCATGAAAGAAAAGGAATTTGAGAAGCGAACGTGATAGGAATCTAAAAAAGACCCTAAAATGTATTAAAGGACTGCATCTCCAGCAGAGCGGACATGTTTTGGGAGAGTAGTTGCACTCTTTATTCAGAAACGGACCCAATTTGGAGAGCTTTTAGTGCAGTGAAATCACGCAGTTGAGAATCATCAGACAAGATTTTTACATTGAACTACCACTGTGGAGTCCCATTTCCAGACACTAAATGTATTTTCCCCACTCTGAAAAAGTTCAAAATCAGGGCTATTGTAAGTGTAACATACTTTTAAAGTGGAGAGGGTTCCCATTATTCCCTGAAGCACAAGGCATTTTTGCACATAAAGATAAAAAACACATCAAGAATTTTTAGGATCCTGGCATATGGCAAATGTTAAATTTGGCCTGAGGAGTAACACCTCTCCCCCAAAAAAGAGAAGAGTGTGAAGATTTGCTGTATAGTGTCTTCAATACAAATGTACAGGTCAAATGCTAAGATTATGGGTGAATGTGGAGAGAAAATATGAGTTTGTCTCATTTTGGATTCATTTTTCCTGGACTATTGGGAGTCAAATGTTCCTTAAGGCTCCCATGTAGAGGAGGTGAAATAGTCTATAGAATCCTTAGCACCCTTGATTATGAGTATTGTGATTTTAGAGGGTGCTACTTGGTTATTCCTAGCAATTACCCCCCTCTCAATGGGTTATTAGGCCACAATATAAGTGGAAATTGGGGCAGAGTTGGCATAAACACAGTGACCTATTCCTTATCTTTGTAGGTTATCTTCAAAACATCATTTACCTTCATTTTTAATTAGCTGTGGCTCTCCCATAGCAGGAAGAGAATATACATAGCTTCTTACATATGCTGCCACTGGAAGGACTGCAAAGAACAAAACCTTTGCTAAATTAATTAAGAATACAGAAAGAGTTCATGGGACTCATTGGTGGGAGGCTCAGCTATGCTTTATACTGGCTGACTCTGGGAACATAGAGTGCCAAGACTAAAGGACACTCTCTCTGCAAACTGTCTTTTCTTACTCATGGCTCAACATGACCTTAGTCTGTCCATGTTCCAAGAGAGATAATCCAATTCATTCTGCTCAAATTTGGGAGTGGTTCCAGTATCAACCCTTGGTCCAACCAGCACTGGCCAGGGAGGGACTCTTGTATACCTCGTCCCTAGTATGGTGATGAGTAATAGACACTCAATCAACATATATTTGTTGAATGAATAAATGAGTTCAATTTAAGTCAATTTTTGTTTACTTTGAGATCATTGTTCTCCTAAAATTTTGGGTAAAGAGGTTTTGCATTACTATTTCTCTAATTTATTTAAAGTTTATTTGATTGATTCATTCATTCAACAAAAATATTTTGAGTGCTCACTATTTGCTACACAAGGTACTAGGAACTGGAGAATCCTTAAAACTCATCGTCACGTCCTTTGTTATGTTTTGTTTCGTTTTAATTAATTTTTAACTGTTAAAAAATTTTAAACAACACATTAGTAAAAATGAAATGTCCTCATACACAGACCACCTCACTCCCCTAACTATAATCTCTCAGAGAGGTTCTGACAGATTTTTCTTCAAGCCTAGCCATATAAACATGGGTTCAGGAGGAACGACCAGATTCTTTCTCTTGCCATTTAAAACTAATAATTCATGGCCATTCTCTCTCCATTTCCTCATGGAAAGTGTTAAACTAATCCTGATGTCAAGGGAGTCAAATTTTATACACAGTGTCTAAAACATTGAAGATGCATCATAAATATTCATTGCATGAATAATCCTCCACTCAGACACTTTGATCCAGGAGCACTGCTGCTCCCATGGAACCTTCCATAGATGCTTTGCCCCAATGACAGTCCCCCTAATCTGATCTATTGCATAGTAAACATACCTTTGTATATATCTTTTTCAAACTCTTTGGCTACTCTTGACATTGGTACTAGTATACCTTATCTCCCAGCTAGAATAAAAACTTCCTAAGAGTTTAAGGGTGCAGCTGATAGTATTAAAAGATTTCAATGTGCCAGACTTTGAGCTAGGTGTTCGGGTATGATAACAAGAGCTAGTATTTATGAGTACTTACTATGAGCCACATGCTTCATTAAGCCCTTTGCATGTATTAACTCATTTCATCCTCATTACAGCCCTATGAGGCAGGAACTATTATTACTAATATCTTACTGATGAGGACACTAAGGCATAGAGAGGCTAAGTAACTTTCCTAAGGCTGCCCAGCCAGCAAGTGGTGGAGCCAGGTTTCAAACACATACAATCCAACTCCAGACTCTATGCTGCTGCCGAGATCTCTGTTTTATAGTCTGAATCATAACTCCTGGTTAATTAATTTGAATATATGGGAAGATAACATTTCCTACCACTCACTCAATCTTAAAAGAACTGCATTGGGAAAAAAATAGGTTAGCAAGTTTGACATCCTTTTAGCTGGTTTGCTTGAAGAGACGCCTGCTGTTCTGGAAATAACTTCAGCATGACACTGTGTTTTGCCAGCCTCCCAGCTAACTTTAAATCGTGTGGGTCACAACTATAAATGCTCTGTCCTTTTCTTGTAGGGATTTTGAATTTGCAAAGCTTACATAAGTAGATGTTGTTAAGACAAGGATGAGAGATGATTTGATTCAGGTATATTCGATCAGGAAGGAAGTGCAATCGAGAATTAGCCCTAAGGGGAAAGACTTCTGATCTCAGTTTTTCATTTTCCAGATAATCCACTGTGCCTTGAAGCAAGTCATTTTACTTCTGTTATACTAAGCAAGAGCAGATTCATAAAAAGTTTAAACGATTCGATGCCATAATGCACAGGTAACACACCCAGAAGATTAAGCCCTGTGAAGGCAACATTCTAAAAGAGGGGCTGCTTACCTGCTTTACCCACTCACCTGGGATCCCTGAAGCTTAACTCAAATAGCCTTTGAGGGTATATTCTAAAGGAATCATATAAATACTATCAGTAGGAGCTTTAACTGGAGACTTCATGAAGACAATAGAAATGGTTCAGGATGATAAGGGTACAAACTACACTGGACTAGAACATTATTATACAGATACTAGAGGCCTGGTGTTCAGATTCGTGAACCAGTGGGGTCCCTCGGCCTGACCTGTGCCCTCTCACAATCCAGGACCCCTCGGGGGATCTTGGAGAGCTGGTTTTGGCCTGATCCTCGCAGGGCAGGGATTCTATGTTCTTAGGGTCTGATATAAACTACCACTTGGAAACTGATGACAAGAACCCATTACCGATGAGGTCAAAAGAAAAGTCTTATCCTTTAAGGATTTTTTATTCAGACTCTCCTGGTTGTGTGTGTGTCTCATAATCTGAGCTGGTGTCAGTGGTATCTTTGTATTAGTCCTTATTTCATTTTGCAGATGAATTCTCAGTGTCTGTGAACATGTTGGTATAAAGTGCACTCTAAGTGGCCTTTATCAATTGACAGGGACTTTGACACTCTCCAATATGTTTCCCAG
>NW_006297747.1:162799-164691 GCF_000327345.1 Myotis davidii
CACACATTTTCTGTGTGCATGGAGACAATACTTGTGTTCAGATGCTTGAACACTTTGTTCTGTGCTGTTTGTGATGAGGCAAGGACAAGACAGTCCTGAATCTGATTGATTCATCAGTACTCAAATCATTATTTTCTTCTCATAGGTAGGAGACCACACTGTCTTGGCAATAGGATGGTTCTTGATCCTCCCTTCTTTATCAATATTTCACATAGCAATGAAGGGTCCCTTAACCCTGAGTAGGGTTGAAACTGGAGCTTTTCAAGTTGATTTGGCATTAGCTATGGGAGGATTCTCCCACATATTTTCATGCAACTGTTGTGTAAAGAATGAAGTAAGGCTCCCCAAATGACTGAAATGACTGATGGAGTGGGCAGAATGCTGTCCCGGAGAAAGGACACTATCTTCAGACTTCAGTTTTGGCCCTTCTGCTTCCCAGCTGTGTGAACAGAGACAGGCTACTTAAACTTTCATAACTTCAGGTTCTTTTCTGTTCTTTTTTTATTTCAGAGAGGTAAGGAGAGGGAGAGAGAGATAGAAACATCAATGATGAGAGAGAATCATTGATTGGCTGCCTCCTGCATGCCCCATACTGGGGATTGAGCCCACGAACCATGACCTCAATAGGTTGATGCTCAACCAATGAGACACACAGGCTGGGTACTTCATGTTCCTTTTCTACCAAATAACAATACATAAGATGGTAGGAGTGTGGGCTTTCCCTGCAGGTGCTACTTTAGCAGACATTTCCAAAGTGTCAGTTTACTTTCAATTCTTGTATGGTAATATCTTTGAAAGATTCTAACAGGGAGATACAGTTACTTGGCAATAACCATCAGCCCTCACTTTGGCTAGTGATGTGCCAGATACACACGCATATGGTAACAAGACCCAAGAAAGAGGAAGGGTGAATCTTATATCCAGGCAGGACTGTGATGGTGTGGGCTTAGAAAATGAAAGATGTGCTGTGGCTCCCAGGAGTTCATACCAGTGCTCCATATTGATGCACATGGGCCCGAGCTTAGGGTGGGGGGCCAACAGGGTGCCTCCACTCAGCTGATAGTCTCCAGAAGTGAAAAAACACACATACACACATATACACATACACACACATCACTCTCCCTAGGAGGTCCTAGGACATCTGTGGCTCCAGGCTTTGGTTTTATGAGGGCTCTGGTCTAAATGTTTGTGCCCGCCCCCCAATTCATATGTTGCAATCCTAATCCCCAAAGTGATGGTGTCAGGAGATGTGTGGCCTTTAAAAGATGCTTAGCCCTCATGAATGGGATTATCACCCCTTTAAAATAGTCTTCCTTCCCTACCCCTTTGGCCATGTAGGGACACAGTGAGAAGACTGACTGTGAAGTCTGCACTAGAACAAAGCTCTCACCAGACACTGAATCTGCTGCAGCCATACTCCTGGACTTACAGCCCCCAGAACTGTAAGAAATACATGTGTGCTGTTTATAAACCACCCAGTTCATGCTATTTTTGTTATAGCAGCCTGAACAGACTAAAACAATGAGATTAAACCAGCAGATAGTGGGAGTTCAAGAAATATGAGTTTCCTTCCTTACCCCTCCCTTGTTATAATATGCTTGGGTCTTGTAATATTGTCATAGTGCTACTCACCTGAAGAGACATTGAGTATAGTATTTGTTGGTTTTCCTTAAATCCAATTTTTTGGCCTACCCAAAGTAGATACTTTTTCTTATCCATTCTAGAATTAATAGTACATAAGGAAAACAAATATAAAACAGGCATTTATCCTATACTTTAGCATAATAAAATCTTTGTTTTAAAGCAGCGTGTGAAATTATAGGCATATAAATGCTTCACACACAATAAACGTAGGCTAGGCTTGCTACCAATAATTTCAACCTGAAAACCAC
>NW_006297747.1:164778-168433 GCF_000327345.1 Myotis davidii
AGGCATTTTAAAGATTTTTGTATTCACAATCCATGCTTTTACTTATTTAGCAAACATTTATTGAACATCAACTATGTGTTAGATACAGTGCTAAGCCCCAAGGACTCAAAAATGAATAAGGCCAAGATAAAGCCTTATGCAAATTAATTAGCATTTAGACAAAATTAATTAGAAACTATTTTCAAGTATGGTTTACTTTTACCTGCAAAGTAACCTCTGCACACTATAGAATCTCCTATCTTAAAAACAGAACTTCTTGGAATGCAGGTTTCAAAATAAAAAAGCAAAGATGATTTCTGAAAACTGTCGTTTGGAAGAAGCTGAGAGTCCATTCAAAAATCTTTTTATATTCAATCTAAATGTATTTCTGGTTGAAGGTAAGAATGGGAGAAAGTTTGAGGACATCTCAAAATTATATACATATATATAAAATATTAAAACCAGCCAATAAAACTGTACTTGAAAAAACAAAGACCATCATGAGGTCTATACTTGGACAGTGGTTTCATACTATACATATTGTCATATTAATTTGACAATTTAGATGAAATGTAAAAATTCTTTAGAAAATAAAACTCACCTAAACTGACAAAAGAAAGAGGAGTTTTAAATAGTCCAATACCTATTGAATAAACTGAATCCATCATTAAAAACTTTCTCACATAAGTAAACCAAACAAAGTACTGTCCCAGATGGTGCCACCTATTAATTCTTTTGAATTTTTAAAGAAACATGAACCAATCTTATAAAAAAAAACCTCTCCCATCCAGAAAATAGAAAAAAGAGAAACACTTTCCAACTCATTTAATGAGGCAGGGATAATCCTGATAAAGGAAAGAAAAGAATAATAGCAGCCCAATATATCTCATGAACATCAATGAAAAAATGCTAAGCAAATATTTGCCAAATGAACTCAGTGATAAATGTAAAGGATATAGCATCATGACTAAGTGGGGCTTATTTTAGGTATGCAGGAGTTGTTGAAAATTCAAAGTTTAATTAGTATAACTGACCACAATAGCAGAAAAAAGAAAAATACACTATATATGATTATATATCAGCAGACAGAAAAAGCATCCCAAATAATTCAACATTAATCAAGTCTTACCAAAGTAGCAGTAATACATCATTAGTAGATACTTAATAATGAATTATTAAAAGTTTTCCCCTGAGAACAGATAAAAGATAAGGCAATCCATTTTTTTCAACATTGTGTTGGATATCCTAACTGGTACAATAAGGCAAGAAAAAGAAGCAATATGCATAAGACTTGGAAAGAAAAATAAAACTGTAATTATTTCAAGAGAAATAATTATATGGAGAAAAATCTTAATAATCAAAAAATTAACTATTAGAATTAAAAAGTAAACTTAGCAAGGTCACTAGGTACAAGGCCAATTTAAAACAAAAGACATGCAAGATCTCTGCACTGAAAATGACAAATCAATGTTGAGAGTAATGTAAAAAGACCTAAGCCCTGCCTGGGTAGCTCAGTTGGTTAGAGTCATCCCCATATTTTAAGGTTGCAGGTTCAATCTCCAGTCATAGCACATATAAGAATCAACCAGTGAATGCATAAATAAGTGGAACAAGAAATTGATGTTTCTCTCTCTCCCTCTAAAAATCATTTTTTAAAAAAGACATAAGAAATAAAGGAATATACCACATTTATAAATTGGAAGACTCAATATTATAAAGGTATCAATTTTACTCTGATCTGTGAAATCAGTTTAATCCCAAGCAAAATGGAAAATGTTTATCTATGTGTGTGAAAATTGAAAAGCTGATTGTAACATTTATATGGAAATGCGAAGATCAAGAATAGCCAAAACAATCCTAAAGAAGGAAAACAGAGCAGAAGGACTTACATTATATGAAATTATACCTTCACATAAAGTTAGTAATTAACACAGTGTGGTATTGGTGAAAGGAAATAATAGAGAATCCAGTAACAGATTATCACATATACAGTCACTTGATTTATGACAAAGTTAACTATAATGCAGTAGAGAAAGGATGATCTTTTTGGTAACTGATGCTGGATCAATTAGATATCCATATTGAAAAAAAATTAATCTTTATTCCTACTTCAAAACATTCCCAAAAATACAGTTATGATGGGTTACAGATCAAAATTTAATAAGTAAGAAATAAGCTTTTAGAGGAAAACATAGAAGACAATTGTTATGACTTGAAATAGGCAAAAATAAATAAACAATCTCTCTCTCTCTCTCTCTCTCTCTCTCTCTCTCTCTCTCTCTCACACACACACACACACACACACACACACACACGAATTTAGTACAAAAAAATACCTATTTGTACTAAAATTTAAAACTTGTGTTCACCAAAGAATATCATTTTAAAAAGTAAAAAGGCAATCTCAGAGTGGGAGAACACATTTGCAATTCATAAAACCAACTAAGAACTAGTACCCAAAATATGTAAATAATTCCTACAAACCATAAGCAAAAGTAGAAGCTCCACATTCCATACTACTAGTGATCCTGGTATGCGCTATTATGTGTGTTTTTCTTTCTGTGTGTCTTAGTTTAGGCTGCTATAACAGAATACTCTAGACTGGGTGGCTTCAATAAACAAACATTTATTTCTCACAGTTTGGGAGGTTGGGAAGTTCAAGATATAAATGCCAGCAGATCTAGTGTCTGGTGAGAGCTTACTTTCTGGCTTGTAAACAACTACCTTCTCATTGTATCTTCACATAGGAGAGAGAGAGAGAGAGAGAGAGAGAGAGAGGAAGCAACCTCTGCTATGTCTTATCTCTTCCTATAAATGCACTATTCCCATCATGAGAACCTCACCCTCATGGCTTGTTACCAAGGGTGACAAAAATCATCACACTGTGGGTTAAGCCCTATAGCCTAGTTCCAAAAATCATCACACTGGGGGTTAAGGTTTCAACATACATGGGGACACAGGATTTCACTGTTTGTTTTTTCCTGTGATCTGGGTTCAAATTGCTGCTTGATTATTTACTAGCTACAAAAATTCACAAAAAAAATGTCTTTTAAGTAATGCTTAGCTCAGTATCCGGCAAGTATTAACTGTTAATATTTTTTGGCTATGTTTATTCTTAACATTACTGTTAATAGATCATAGGTAAGATATCTAGAGAAATGCTAATCTTTTGATAAAATTCTAACAACTCTTCTTGATTGAAATATATAAATTCATATAAGTAAGGATAGAAATAAACTTATTTAATAAAATAAAGAAGAGCTATCTAAAGATAGCAGGCAACATCATATCCAACAATGAAACAGCAGAATTATCATTAATCCCAAAACCAAAGGTACTTGCTTTCATAGCCATAAATAAACATCAATCTATGAACTGTTGTTAATGTAATAAGTCAAGAAAAGTATATGAGATACAAATACCTGAAAAGAGTTAATTAAGTCATTATTTACTTATGATACATTTTCTACCTAGAAATCTCATGAGAGTCAACAAGTAACCAGACTTAATAAGGTGGCTGCTGCCAAAATAAAATAGAAAAATAAATAGCTTTCCTTTTCTACCAGCAATAACCAGTAAGTAATTAGAAGAGAATAACAGTTCTTATCCACACAGCAAGGGAAAACCCAATGAACTGAACAAGCAAGCAATGTACCTGGCCTATGCAAAAAAAAAA
>NW_006297747.1:168556-169823 GCF_000327345.1 Myotis davidii
TACACAGCAACGGAAAACCCAATGAACTGAACAAGCAATGTACCTGGCCTATGCAAAAAAAAAAAAAAAAAAAAAAAAAGGATGCTATTGAGATTTAAAACAAGAAGATTTAAACAAAGAATAAAATGATGTCTGCCTGGATAGGAATGATATGAAGACATTAATTTCATACAAATAAATCAATAAATTTAATAAAATTCCAATAAAACTTCTGAGGAAATGAAATAATATTAAAAATATCATATTACATGAAGAAATTTTCTCAATACCATGTGAATGGGGGAAGTAGGATAGACAATCATAGGCATTGTATGTATTGCTCCTGCATTTTTACAAATTATAAAACATTTTTATTTTTATAAATTACAAAAACAAGAGCAATTCATATAAAATAACTAGAAAAAAAAACACCACAAAATTTTAACATGGGATCATGAGAACAGAGATCACTGGTAATATTTTCTATGCTTCCTTTCAATTTTAGACAATGAGAACGTATTAGACAATGAGAATGTATTATTTTTAAAAAGATATGCCACAGATGTAGAATCTAATAAAGTGATTTTATCTGTGTGAAATAGGCTGATGGTGACATTTGCTTTCTGTCATTCACACTTGGCCCTGCAAAAACACCATTATCCACACTGTGTTTTTGTGCAATGGATAATCCTATCTAATAAAAGAGAAACATGGTAATTAGCTGTACCTCTGCTACCCTTCCCATTGGCTAATCAGGCAATATGCAAATTAACTGCCAGCCAAGATGGCGGCTGGCAGCCAGGCAGCTTGAAACGAACAGGAGGCTTGCCTGCTTCAGTGACGGAGGATTCCAACGTTCCCCGCCTGCCACTGCTGGGCTCTGAGCTGCTAAGAAACATTGTTACAAATATAGAAGCTAAACAAAACCCCAGAAACCTGTTTTCAGTCAGCTGAGATCTCAGAGCTGGAGTCGCAACAAAGTTTCAAATACAGAAAGCAAACAAAGCCAGAAATCTGCTTTCAGCAGTGAGGTCTCACAGCTAAAGCCGGCTCTCAGCTCCAGTGACAGCCAACCATCCAAGAATTCAAAAAAAATAAATAAAGGAAAAAAGGAGTGGTTGGGAGCTTCAGTCACCCGCCAGCCTGAAAACGGTCCTAAGCCTCTCACCCAGACTGGCCAGGCACCCCAGTGGGGACCACCACCATAAAGGGGATGTGGCCAGTCTGAAAATGGCCCTCAGCCTCTCACCCAGGCTGGCCAGGCACCCCAGCGAGAACCCCACCCTGA
>NW_006297747.1:170422-173798 GCF_000327345.1 Myotis davidii
CCCAACCCCCTGATGGACTCTGCTCTGTGCATGACAGGGGGCGGCGCCCCAACTCCCCAATCGGCCCTGCTCTGAGCCCGACCAGTGGCTGCACCTAGGGATTGGGCCTGCCTTCTGCCACCCAGGAGCAGGCCTAAGCCAACAGGTCGTTATCTCCCAAGGGGTCCCAGACTGCGAGAGGGCACAGGCAGGGCTGAGGGTCACCCCCTTCCCCCCGAGTGCACAAATTTTTGTGCACCGGGCCTCTAGTATATTTAATAATTAACTTTCCACAGTATGTTGAAAATATGTCTCAATACTAAGTTTCATCTCCATTGGCCCTACTCCAAATCAATCCCAAATCTCCCACCTAGACGACTTCAGCATCTATCTCCTCACTGATCTCTTTCTTCAGCTTTTATGCTCAGGACATTCTCTGCTAAGTAGCCAGAGTAATTGTCTTCAGCTTAAATTCATTCATAGCCCTCTCCACTCTTGCCAGAAGGTCTCGTGGCTCCCTAGTCCTCTTAGAATAAAATCATCACATACAAACCCTTCACCCTGCACCATCAGGACCTCAATTAGCTCTTCAACCTCCACTTGTTCTGCCCAGCCCTCTCTCTTCACCTTCTGTCCAGGTGGTCTTCTGCTGATACATCACAAGCTCTTAGCTTCCTCCAGACCATTTTCCTTGGTGCTCCCTCAATCTGGATCATGCGTCGAAGGACCAGGTTCTTATTCTTCAAATCTCATCTTAAATGCCACTAGCTCAGAGAGTTGTTCTTTAAGCACTACATCGAACTAGGGTCCCATCTTTTTTTTTCTATGTATTTCCTTCTCAAACACAACACAACCAGCAATACCTTTAGGCACTTGTTAACTCATTTGCTACTTCTCCCCTACCACTAGAATTTCAGCGCAGTAAGAGCAGGGGCCTTGTATGACTCAGTCATCATTATATACCCTGTCCCTGGCAGTTTTTGGAGCATAGTGGGCTATTAAACAAAATTGAGTGAATGCTTTTCTGCATGATAAACACATGGAGGTTGTATAGAGAATTTTAGACACTCTGTCAAGTACTATTGCTAAGTTCTCATGTGTGTTTCAGTAATACACAAGCAAATTATGAGCTGCAAGATAAAACAGTGTTCCACTCTTCTCTAAGAACTGACTGATGAAAATTGGCTTATGAAATATTCAAAGAAAAACAAAATTTTAGTTAATCTAATTCAAAAAGGGAATCTGACATTAGTTTAATTGCTGTAATTGTAGTAAATGTCACTTTAAAAAGATACCTTGGTTAAATGGATATTGTTAACATTAATATGTTTTCCTTTGATAATTAGTTTCTCGAAGCCTGTGGTTAGGAAATCTTTTTGTTTTCTAATTAGTTTTGCTTTTTTTGTTTGTTATGAGATTTTTTTTTCCTGAAGAGTTAATTATATTTCATAGTACTTAGAGTAGACAATATGTAATCTCTTGTATCCAACTCTAGATCTAACTTTTCATTTGGATCTTTGTTATCCTGAGCTGACTTCTGCTTTGTGTTATTTCAAACTATAATTTAAAAGCCAAAAATCTAGTTACTAAACTATGTAAACTCTAATAGAGATAATAGAGAAAATATAACAGGTTGGAAGTTTAATACTTTTTTCACAGAAGCAGGCATTTATCTTGCTCCTACTGTATATGTGGTTCTATCAGAGTATAAAAATAATATGAATGGCTATAAAAAATAGCATCTATTATATTCTGTTATTTTAATAGGTATTCTCTCTTATTAGATATCTAATCTGAGAAAAAAACACAATAAAGGGGTTTCTTATAAATGGACTGCCTTGTCTTGAAGTTGATATGTCTGGATTAATTATGAAAATAAATTTCTTTTTTGTTATGATGAAAAACATATACAATTTTCCATCTTTTTTCAATTATATTCACATTCAATATTATTCTGTATTAGTTTCAGGTGCACAACATAGTGGTTAGACAAGCATATACTTTACAGAGTCGTCCCCCTGATATTTCAAGTAACCCCCTGGCCCATACATAGATATTACAATATTATTTTTTCCTCCATTGACCTTTTCTTGGCCACTCCCACCCCCCAGTACATGCCCTCACCCCCGTAGTGACTGTGTCCATTGGTAGTGCTTATATCATGCATACAAGTCCTTTTTTGATCTCTTACCACCCCTCTCTCTCCCCTGCCTTTCCTCTGAGGTTTGATAGTCAGTTCGATGCTTCTCTGTCTCTGGATCTATTTTTATTCATTGGTTTATACTGCTCACTATAATCCACAAATGAGTGAGATCATGTGGTCTTTATCTTTCTTTTAAGTTAAATTATTCCAAAGCAAATAGAAAAAAGAAATAAAAGTAGCCAGGCAGTTTGCCACAGTTAAAAAAAATAATACTTAATGGCACATAGCATCTTTCTGCCACTTCTTTCTTTTACACCATCATTTGAAAACCTGGGACTAGGGCTTTGTTCACAGGCCAGCAATAAATACATTGGTTATAATGCCAATGAACTTTAAGGCAAGCTCACCAAAATGGAACTCATTATTCTTTGAGGCACATCACTATTGGCATGCGGTACATTCATTCCATTACTTTTCATGTGTAAGTGGATTATATTTCTCAGAATGATTCTATTTTTTAATGCCTAAGCAGGCATGCATTTTTATTTACTGCAGATCTGAGAAGCATTGTGTAGAGCAACACATCTTTAAGTAAATATAAATTTTGTCCTTGATGACAAGCTAATATATATTACACCAGGGAATTTGGTATAGATTGGTTTCTGTTTTCTGTTTGAGGGCGAGACTAATACTGGCATGTTTATTCTTCTATAAAGTTCACGAGGGAAGGGGATAAAGAAAAGATGGATTTTTGGAGTGGTTCTAATTACAAACAGATTACAGCATTAACATTCTACAGCAGTAATGGAGAAGAATATGCTTTGATTATGCATTGACATAGAATGGTGGCTTAAGGATCAGTGAGCTGGTGAATAAATCCGAGGTAAGAGTGATTTGCAGGGAGATAGCATAGTGTTGAGTTTTCCTGTGTTAGGCACAGCCTGAAAGCACAGCAAGCATCTGAATAATTTTCTGCCAGACATGGGACCTGGGGTTGATCAGAATCAACAGATCATCTCGGTGAGTACAAAATGGAAGTCTGTTTGCTCTTTAGGGAATATGTTCTTCTACAGGACGATACAGCTGGAAAATCACACTTTGGGTTATAGGAAATACATAAAACATACAAATGTCATTTCTCTTTTTCATCGTGGGGGCAGGTCATCAACACACACATAGTTTTGCCTTTTTTTTTTTTGTATCCTCTGCACAATGATATCAAGATTCAAAATAAGAATAATCAAGACACATCAG
>NW_006297747.1:174669-176147 GCF_000327345.1 Myotis davidii
AGCCACGCAGCTGAAGCAAGCAGAAGGCTTGCTGGCTCCAGTGATGGAGGAAGCCAAGCTTCCTCCCTGCTGTGGCCGGGCTCTGAGCTCCACTCTAAGCAACAAAGTTGCAATTATAGAAGCTAAACAAACACCAGGCACCTGCTTTCAGCAGGCCCTGGCCTCGGAGCTGGAGCAGCAACAAAGTTTCAATTATAGAAGGTAAATAAATCCCAGAATAAAAAAATAAGAAAAAAAGGAGAGGCTGGGAGCTCCCGTCGCCAGCATAGCCAGCCTGAAAACAGCCCTGAGCCCCTCATCTAGGCTGGCAAGGCACCCCAGTAGGGACTCCCACCCTGAAGGGGGGGTGACCAGCTGCAAACAGCCATCAGCCCCTCACCCAGGCTGGCCAGGGACCCAATTGGGACCCCCCCCCTGATCCGGGACACCCTTCAGGGCAAACCAGCCGGTCCCCACCCATGCACCAGGCCTCTATCCTATATAGTAAAAGGGGAATATGCAAACTGACCCTAACAGCAGAAAGACTAGGAATGACTGGTCACTATGACACACACTGACCACCATGGGGCAGATGCTCAATGCAGGAGTTTCTCAGAGGTTTCCGTAGTGTAGTGGTTATCACGTTCGCCTCACAGGAGTTTCCCTCTGGTGGTCAGTGAGCTCCCACATGGAGGAGCTCTGCTCAGCCACAAGCAAGGCTGATGGCTGCCAGTACAGTGGGAGCCTCTCCTGCCTCCTCAGCAGCACTAAGGATGTCCGACTGCAGCTTAGGTCTGCTTCCCGCTGGCAAGTGGACATCCCCCGAGGGCTGCTGGGCTGCCAGAGGGATGTCTGATGCCATCTTAGGCCCAGTCCCCCAAGGAGCAGGCCTAACCCAGCAGGTGGTCATCCCCTGAGGGGTCCCAGACTGCAAGAGGGTACAGGCTGAGCTGAGGGACCCCCCACCCCAAGTGCACAAAATTTTGTGTACCGGACCTCTAGTCATATCTAATAAAAGCCCAGCGACCATAACAGTGTAACGGCCAGAACGACCACTTGACCAGTTGCTATGAGATGCATTGACCACCTCTCAATCCCTCCCCTCGGCCCGTAGGCTCAGATTGCTGGATGGTGAATGGGGAACTACAGGGAATCAGGGTGGGCAGCAGCAGGGTGGGACTGGTGACTGGTGAGCAGCAGAAGATGGCCCTGATCACAGGCTAGGCCTAGGGACCCTACCCACACATGATTTCGTGCGCTGAGCCTCTAGTAAGGTAATAATAACTACATGAGCCAATGATTTTTATTGCATTTACCCATGGAGCAGGTCTATTTTATATTCATCTTATTTTCTTTTCTTTTTTTTTTTTTTTTCATACCTGTTGGAGTAACAGGAGACTACTTTATTGCTTTCAGAATTTTGTGCTTTCCTAAATTTTTTTTAATATATTTTTTATTGATTAAGATATTACATATGTGTCCTTGTCCCCACTTTACCC
>NW_006297747.1:178479-226371 GCF_000327345.1 Myotis davidii
GTGGGAGAACTTCTGTGCTGGAGACACCCTTCTGGGGCGCGACTTGCTTCAGTGGGGCTTTGATGCTCACTGAGACTGCACCCTGAGTGTGTCCCTTATGGATCTGAGGAGTTGTGGTCTGGACGGTCCCCCTCTGACCACTGGGTACACTGGCTCTTGGATCTAAGGAGGTGCTAATTTAGCCCCTGCCTGAGGTTACCCAGCAGGAACTATGAAGAGGGCTGCAGATTCCCCTTCCCTTTTTTGGAAGTGCCTTGATAAAGCTCGGCTGTGAAGGATGCAAGCGCTGTGGGGCCTTCTCTTAGAAGTTCTGGGTCTGTCTGACCCAGCTGCAGTTAGGTAATTACAGGTTGCAAATGGCCGGGGCATTCATATGCAAAAGCCTCTGCGGCAGCCTGGGTGGGCGGGGTCTCAGGAAATCAACGGGCGGAGCAAGCAGCTATGGCGGAGCCTCAGCCCTGCCCTAAGGAGGCGCGCGTCTCAGTGTCCCGGTAACGGCTGCAAGCACCTCTGAGTGAAAGCCGCCCTCAAGATCGCCCGCTGCCAGACAGTCCAGTTTCTCCCCGCATGAGTCCTGGGTCCCCAGAGACTTCCCGAAACCGGAGGTCAGAGCCGTTGGGAGCTTGTGTCTCCCTCCGGATTCAAAAGACAGCCGCGTCCTCGGGTGCCAGCCCCTTTCCGCGCGCCTTGAGCCCCGTACCTCTGCGCTTCACTTCTGCAGCTTCTCTGGGTCTCAGTGTGCCTTTCCTTCCTTCTAGTTGTAGAATTTACAGTCAGCCAGGCTTCCTGTGGTTCTGGATGATGTCCGTATTGTTTTTCTGAGGTATTAATCAATTGTTGTGAGCGACATTAATTTCCCGGTGTTATCTCTGCCGCCATCTTAGTTTCTCTCCTTATTTTATTTTCTTAACCACTTAAGAAGTGGGTTGAATGAACAGCATTTATGGAGTATAGTCATATGCATTTTTGTTGGTCTCCCAAATTTGTGCTTTCCACCCCACCTGGAAATATAGTCAGGCCCCATAATTCCCTTGACCTGTCTTAAGGAAGCACAACTCCTAAAGTTGCTTTATGCCACAAAATATAATCTCAATTTTAGTATTTAATTTATGAGGGCTATTTAAGGTAAAGCTATTTCTTGCTGAGTCCCCCAAATCCCATGGTTTATATTGAGCATTCCTATTCTGACCTCCTTGCCCATCTATGCAGACCTACAGGGCAGATTTTAAGATCTCCACCCTGAAATATTCATGCCTTCTTTTAGAAAAAAAATAGCTTCAATCCAAATATTTATTAGATTTAAAAGGGTATTTATAAGGTATTTATAAGACAGAAAGAGTAGCAGCACAATGAACACTGTGTACACAATATCCACTTTAAGAAATAGAACATTCTGTGTGTCCTTTCTAATTTCATTATGCCAATGCATCTTTGCATTGTGTAACTACAGTTTAATCATTTTCTCTATAATATTTTATTATATGAACTTAGTACAATATTTCCATTTTCCTATTGATAGACATTATGCTTTTAAATTACATTTCCATGACTATTCATGAGATTAAACATCTTTTCATATACTTATTGTTCCTCCCTATTATCACCTCCTGTCTTTTGCATATTTTCTATTGTTTGTCATTACCTTACTGATTTTTAAGATTTCCTCCCTCTCTCATCCATTGGCAGTTACTATTTTCTTCCAGTGCCTGTCTTTTCATTTTCTTTATGGTCACTTTTGATGAAGAGAAGTCCTTAAACTTAAGACAATCAAATGTATCAATAATTTTCTTTATACTTTTCAAGAATCCTTCTTCATCCCAAGATTGCATATAAATGATTTATATTGTCTCCTACAAGTATTATAGGTTTGCCTTTCCCATTTATCTATAATTGACATGGAATTGATTTTTGCCAGTTGTCTGATATAAAGGCTCAATGTCATTCCTATCCATATGAATGACTCTCCCAGCACCATTTGTTGCAAAGCCCATCCTTTCCTCACTGTTCTATGCCACCACAGTCCTTAGGTTTCTGTAGATCTGAGAGTCTGAGGAGTTCTACGTTCCTCTCCATGGATCAGTTTGTCACTCCTTGCAATATGACACATTACCTTAATGACTAAAGCTTCAGAATGCATCTTGACATTGTATATGCCACACTTCCAATATTTTCTCTTCACCAGGCATAGTGTAACTATTCTTGGCTTATTGCTCTTCCATACAGATTTTAGAATCAATGTGTCATAGCTCAAACACACAACACACTAAAACAAAACAAATCAAAAAACCCTGTCATATTATGATTGTGATTAGCTAAACTCCATCGATAAGTCAGGGAGCATTGACATCTTGTCATAGCTTGGTGATATGTCTCAATTTCCATCAAGTCAAGTCCTCCTTTCTTAACAACGGTCTTTAATGCTGTCTGGCTCATTTTGGAACATTTATTTTTCCATATGAATTCTAGACTAAGTTTACTCAGTTCTTAAAAACATTCAACTGAGATTTTCTTGGGATTGCACATGTGTGAATTTATCTGGGGGAGAATTTACATCTTCTTCAGGAATAAAACCATCCAAGAGCGTAAAATATTTCTTTATTTATTCAGAACATCTTCCCTCTCTTTTATCCAAGTTTTAAGATGTTCTCCATAAAAGTCTTGTGTATTCATGTTTATGTTAAAATTCTTCGTATCTGCTGCTGTTGTAAATGGTTTTTATTTCAATTAAATTTTCTGATTGCTTAATGCCTTTGTAGAAACTTCTATTAATTTTTATACTTTGATGTTGTATTTAGCTATTTTTTAAAACTCTCTTCTTAGTGCTAGGTTTTTTAGGTTTTATTTTTTAAAATATTTCCTTCCAGTTCTCATTTCTTTTCTTGTTTTTACCCTCAAAGCATTGACTAGGACTTTCGGTTAAGTAGTATCAGTGATATTTGTCTCACATCATGTACTCCTAGTCCTGTTAAAACCCTTTTCACTAGGCTCAGGAGGAGGAGGAGGAGGAATACCCACAGAACATCAGCAGGTATCTTTGAGGTTATATATTTTGCAGTAGTTAGAGCTGTGACAACAACCTGCACATTTAATTCCAAGGACTTTGATCTTTGCAATGTAAGCACAATGAACACTAAAATTTAATTTACTTTAATAAAAATGTATTGAGCACCAATTAGTGCAAAATAAATATTATACTAGGTTGCTGTGGTTTCTGTCTGAAATTTGTGTTGTATATTTAATGGGAAACATATTTATAAAATATATATGTACATATACATATATATAATAAACTACTTGATTTCATCAACTCCTTCAAAAAATATAAAAAGAAAAAAGAAACAAACTATTACAAAACAAACCCTTGGAATGTTCTCAGCAAGGAGACTCCTCACACAGATTCGTTAACCAAAGATTGAACAAGAACACTGCCATTTTTCAAAGTATTAAATTATCCAAGTGCAATCATAACAGCAGTTTTATAAAAGGAATATTTTACTCTTCACTTGAATAGTCGGCCTTAAAAGCTAAAAGTTAGTCATTTGAAGTTTGCCCTTCTTTCAGAGTGATATTTGATTATTCATAATGAGAAGGCAGTGCCTTTGAAAGTAGATGGAGAGAAAATAGGCCCTTTTTTTTTCATTTTTCTAGTGACTGCACAAATGAAGGACCTCATTTATCAAGACAATGCCATTGAAAAGTTATCATTAGACACACTTCACCATGCAGTTGTCATTTTTACCCCCTGTGATCTATTTCAGTTTCATTCACTTGCAAAACAAGTTTTATCCCCTTGCACCCGATCAAGAAACTAACTGCTTGTCTACAATATTGGAAAAGTATATAAGAGGGAAATGCATTTGGTGAACTTTTATTTAGCACCAATGAGGCCCTCTGTGGCATGCAAGGCTCTCAGGACATGAAGACCATGGATTTGTGGCAGTGCTCAGCATTGCACAGGGCCCATCTGTAGCCACCAGGGAAAAGGAAGTAAGCAGTGGGATTTGTTCAAGGATGACGATTGGCAAGGAGAGCAGCAAAAAGAAATGGAGTATTTTTACTGCTGATCATGGCACCCTGGCTGGGTGGGGTGGGGAGGACAAATAAACCCAGAACGGAGAAGGGACTAGAAGAACTGGCAGAAAACAAAATCCAAAGCCCTCACCAATACCCATGAGGTCCTACACAGCCTTGCCCCTGGCTTCCTGTCCAATAGTCCTGAGCTCTACCTTCACTAGTGTTAACAGATGTGCTCTTACTGCAAGGTGTTAATAGCTGCTGTTTCTTCCACCCAGATCTCGCTTTCCCATAGTACCTAGGTATGTCCCTTTCAGTTCATTCAGTTTCCTCTTTTAGCATTGCTTCCACAGAATGGCCCTCCCTGACCAATTATCTAACATAGCAGTTCTTGTCACTCTTCATCTCTTTACCGAACTTTATTTTTCAATCTTACTAATTATCATTATTAGACATTACGCTATATACTTAATTGTCTCTTTATTTTCTGTCTTTCCAACTATACTATAAAGGCGCCAAGAGGACTGAGACTGTATATTTTTTATTAAATAATTACTTCATGTTTAAAAAAACGAATAATTTTAATATGCATTTAAAAGTATTGCATTGGAAAGAGGTGGAAAGGGGAGAAAATGGGAGATATCTGTAATACTATCAACAATAAAAAATGTATTTAAAAAAAGTATTGCAGTCCATCATCCAGTCAGTTACCCCTCTATAGAAGAAAGCCACATTTATTAAATTCTTGGTTATCTTTCCAGCTTCCCCATGCAAATATGAATATATATGTTCTTAGGTGTTTTTCTTTTTTCTTTTGTCAAAAGTGGCACACGTTAAATATACCCTTGGGTCTATTGCTCTTCTCCTATTGTAGATCTTCACCAGCAGTACATTAAGTCCTTATTTTGGAGATTTAGATTATTGGGATTTTGTTTGATTTAGAGCCACACTATATAATTATAGCATAGTTTATTGGACATTTGGGTGTTTTCTGTTTGTCCTATTAAATAAATAACTTTGTACATATATTATTTTATTTGTATGCAAATATTGATATAGACTAAATTCTCCTAGGTGGTTCAATGGCTACATATATTTATAATTTTGATAGATAATACCAAATTGCCTCCCACAGGGAGTGTATTAATTTACACTTCCAACATCCATGTATAAAAATGCTGTTTTCTCATAGTCTGGCTAACAGTAAATGTTTTGTTAACCTGAAAAGTGAAAATCGTATCTCGGTGAGGTATTTTGTTATTAGTAAAGTAGTTTCCTTTCTTATGTAAAGGACTTTACATATTTATATGCATTATTATTTTCTGTGAACTGTTTATTCTTGTCCTTTATGGATAGGACTATGTCTTGGATCACTGTATTCTCAGCACCAAGAACAGTATCTGATCTATGCTAGGCTAGTAAAATATTTGTTGAACTAATGAATGAATGGGGGCAATACAGGTAAAATGCTGGGCTATAGAGGTGAAAGAAAGAAGAGGTGAATGAATGAAGGGGAAACTTCCAGATCATGATTCTAGAGAGCGAGCAGTTTTAAATGGCGCCGCACTCTTATGTGTCACCATGGCAACAGGGTCACAACCATAAAGATCTTTGAAACAGAGAAATATGGTCCCTTATCAGATAGACAAGGACATGAAATAAAGCATCACACTAGGAGCTGTCTGAACAGAATGTGCATCCTTGAGTCTGCGAATGGATGCAGATAAAAATGATGCTTTGACTCTAATTGGACATCTAAAGTTCTACTTCCAAGATGATTCTCTGGGCACCTAGACTTGCCTGCTATGAGTCTAACTACACTCCTCATACTATTACTCTCCTGTTATTTTTCACTGTACCTCTGCCCCTGCCTACCTTGACTTATCATCTCCTCCATTCACTGGATCCCTTCATTCATCAGTGTCTCCTCTCTGCTTGTTGTTGTACAGATTCCCTCTCTCTCATCAGCTCTGTCTTGGACTTAGAGGACATGCTCTTCTCCCTGACTTTGACCCCAGATAGTTAGGAGTTAAATACAGAAAATGAATTGTCTTTTCTTCCCTGCTCTTGCCTTTCAGAATAAAACAGAATCATTTGTAATTACCAAAGCCATATCTTGGCAAATTTCTGTCTCTCTCAAAGAGTTGGACAGCTGTCATGGAAAATGACTTTCTAAACTCAGATTGCTCTTTAACAAATTGGAGGGTGGCAATCACTAAAATGAAACTGATTCTTGAAATCTGTGTGGAACAATTTATAATCTGTTTGTGAACCTTTGCTATAGTGTCATGGTGTTGTTCAGGAGATATTTCGTTTGTTCCCTCTTTATATTGTGAAAAAACCATCCAATTACTGAAAATTCAATTGAATTTAGGATGAATTTATTGAGCACCTAGTAATGTTTCCAGCATTATGCTAGAAGTTATGGGGAAAACAGATGAGGTCTATGATGTACTCTTGCCCTCGAGGAATGTAGGACTTTGGCAAGAAACAATATGTATGCAAATAATCCAATTAGCCTGGAAACCCACAGAGTGCAAATATGGAAAAGTAGAGAATAAAATAAGTCAACTGGATAAAAATTATGCTCCAGACACACTGGAGCATTCATCTATACTGGACAAGCCAAACTTATTCCTTCCTCATGCCTTGTGTCCAGAAAGCATTAACTCTAAGCAATGGTATGACTGGCTTCCATTTCTGATCATTTAAGACTTCCATATTGACCAGTCTACATTGTCCAGCCCTTTCCAGTGCCAATAACACTTCCTCTTTTTTATTTTCTTCACATCATTCCAGTCTCTAAAATTATCTGATGTGTTTATTTGTTGACTTGCTCATTGTCTTTTTTCTCCCACCAAATGCAGGCACTTTTTTCCATTCCCTGCCATATTCCCAAGGCCTATACCAGTACCTGATATATGATAGGGTTCAACAAATCTTTGAATGAAAACAAATGGACAAAATGATAGTACTGACACTAAGGGAAATAAGAAGGAATCAAAGGCTGCTGCTGTTGCTGGGTATGGCTTTGTGGATGTGGGGGAACTTTAGGTAGTATCTGAAGAATGGATGACATTTCAATTGGGTAAGAAAAGGATACTGGCTGATTATCCAGTTAGCTGATAGGTGTCTTGCTAGAGAGCAGATTTCGGAGGCTTTTAGAATTATTTCTTCTCATCATACAGATGTGTCAAAACCTGTATAATCCACTCCCAAAGGAGACAGTTGTGCTTTTCAAAGCACTGTGCATTGAACAGTTCACTGAACTGTAAGAAACAAGGGCTCCTGTGGCCACTGACAATCCATAAAAAACTATCAGGATGCTTGATTTTTGCTAATGACATAACCTCCTTCCTGATTCAAAGGTATAATTAATATTATTGGAAGACATTAGTCCAAAAAGAAAATTCAAAACAAGGATTTTAAAAGAAATTAACTTCCATGTTTTAGGAGATAATGTGACAGTGTGTTTGAATATATGTCTTGGAAGTTATTGTCATAGATTGGATCAAATTCCATTGCCCAAGAAATATAGTAAGCTAGAGACACTGTTATTCTCCTATTTTTCTTCCATAATCAAGTCTCATCAAATCCACCTCCTTACAAATCCCTTGCCTCTGCTCCCTCTATGTTCTTCCCAATGTTCCTTCCTTTGTATGATTTTCCGTAGCTCTTCGCTGGCTGGCTGCCATAGCTTCACGTTTCACTGCCCTCACCTAGACTCTTTCAGTCTAACCACATTGCAGCAGAAAAACTTCTAAAAGGCAAATCTGGCCACACCACACCCCTGTTAGGATCTTCCTGTTATCATGTGGGTCAGTTCTAAACTCCAAATCATCATATTCAAGCCTATTAATGTTATTTCTCATCTTTTTCTCCCTCCCAGCCTCATAGTTCAGCATTCCCCCCAAACCTGTCCCCATCCTCAGACTCCTGTATTCTACATTATAGATAATGGAACTGTTTGTTGGTTTCTAAAGTAGAAGTACTATTTATTGATTCTGACATAACTTATTTTAGTTTATTTACCCTGTCCCACCACTTACACTCTTTTTTTTAAAATATATTTTATTGAGTTTTTACAGAGAGGAAAGGAGAGAGATAGAGAGTTAGAAACATCGATGAGAGAGAAACATCAACCAGCTGCCTCCTGCACACTCCCCACCGGGGATGTGCCCACAACCAAGGCACATGCCCTTGACCGGGATCGAACCCGGGACCCCCCAGTCCGCAGGCCGACGCTCCATCCACTGAGCCAAACCGGCCTCGGCCCACCACTTACACTCTTACCCAAGCAACTTCTCCTCATCATTATGGCCTCATCTTGGGTGCCTAAGTGTTCTGGGAAGCTTTTCTCAACAGTCCCCCTACTACTCAACCAATATCAGCTAATCACCGTGCATCCCTCCTCTGTGCTCCCACAACACCCTGTACTTACTGCTATTGCACTTATCATACTCTATCTTAGTTATTGCTTTATTCCTTTACTTCCCTAATAGCCTGGGAGAACCTTAAGATCAGGACATACTTTACTCATCTTTGTATCCACAGTATCTCACATGAGCCTGTCATGGTCTTACTATTGTCCAATACATACTTTTTAACTTACAAAATTGGATAGGCATTTCAAAAGGCAAGAAGAAGGAATTCACTAGAAAGCCCTGTTTGCCAGAAGCTACAAGTTGCAATCTTGTAGTATCAGCCAAGAAAGTGCAGGTTGGGTGGGGAGGGTTGGGTTGGGTATCAAATCTATGAGTTCAATGCTGCAAAGGGGTTGAAGATGCAGGCAAGAACAGTTTTAAATTCTTTTCTCCCCAGCAAGGCAGCAGCTGGTGTCTGGCAGAAGGAAAATATCCATGTCACTGAATAGCAATAGTGGAGTGGCCACTGAGCCAGCATCCTAAACACTCTTCCCTGGGCCAAAATGGGACTGTGGGGAAAAGGTGGCTGCACAGCAAGCGTCAGCTGGAGAAAGCAGCAGAGGCCGAGTGGCATATTGGCAGGGGAACTGCTTCTCCAGATGAACCCAGTTAATTAAGACTAATAGGGCACAAGGCCAGTTTGAAAGGCTAAATACCCAAATTTTAAAATGAAGCTAAACAAACACTATTTATAAATTCTTTCATGCAAAGAACTTCAACACCTTTCCTTTCCTTCCCACCACTTACATCTGCCAGTCACCAAATTTTGATGACAATGTCTGAAGAATGACTTCAGACAGTCCTTTCCTCCATCATTCTCTCCCACAATCTCTACTCAGACTTTCATCATTTTAATCTGGTCTGTCCTTATCAGCCTACTAACAGACTTCTGTGTCCAAAGTCATCCTTCAATCAATCCTCTGTATTTATGTTTCTATAGAAATTCAACAAGGTCATGTCAATCCCCTTCTTAAGGATATTTTTGAGCTTCTAAAGGCCGACAGAGTAAAGGTCAATTGCTTAACATTCTTAAGAAATTGCACCCTGATTTTCTTATTTGTAAAATGGGATAATAGTATTTACCTCACCAAACTCTTTGAAGATTAAAGAGCTCACTCTATGTGAAGCTTTAGAATTGTGTCTGGCACAGTGTAAGGACTTTGTGTTAGTTATTATTAATTTACTAGAGGCCCAGTGCACAGATTCATGCATTGGTGGGGTCTCTTGGCCTAGCCTGTGGGGATCGGGCTGAAACTGGCTCTTCAACATCTCCCAAGGGGTCCCAGATTGCCAAAGGGCAGTTCTTGGGTGATGCACCCCAGAATCGGACTCCCTCCTCTCTGGTTCCAGATGTGTCACCTGAGAACCACAGCTGCCAAGTCACTGCAGTTCAGCAGCTCCTGCATTGAGCACCTGCCCCCTGATGGTCATTGCACATCATAGCTACCAGTTGGACAGTCGGATGGTCAGATGGTCACTTAGGCTTTTATATATATATAGATTGTCTTTGTTAGAATGGTTTCCAAGATCCCTTATTATCTGGTTCAATGTAATTGAAGATATAACAGAGAATCTATCAGTGCAGACACTGAAGTCAGACTGATGTGGATTCAAACCAAGACACTTTCTGTGTGACCTTCGGTGAGAAACCTCTTTAAGTCTCCATTTCATCATATGCAACATAGGGATAATACTAGTTGCTACCTCAACAGGTTATTTTAATAAATGGAATTTAGAAAGAGGAGTTGGCAAAGGTTATCAAGAAGGAGGTTCAAAAATTTAGGATAGCAAGGAAGGAATACTATTCTAAATGCTGAAGATAAATAATTTGAGAAGAATATGGCTGAGAATTTTAAATGCTTCAGAGAGTCAAGTTGGATGAAGTTTGAAAAGAAGCCTTAGATTTAGCATTTAGGAAGTTGCAGTAACCTGAATAAATTCAGTGTCAGAAAAGTGATGGAGATGGAAAGCAATTCCAGTGGCTTGGAGAACTAGAAGTGCAGCAGGAAATGTATTTGAGGAAAGTTGTGCTGGAGCCCAGTTGCCCTGAGACCCACAGGTGTATATAAAGTTGTGTCCCAGAATCACAAGCTCAGGACTTGCCACTGCTTAAGAGACATGAGCAATAGTAATCATCACAAATACATGCCAGGCATAGCATTGTACATGCCAGCCCTTGGCTTTAGTGGTTTCAATATATTTTAATCATCACATCTTTACAACAACCCAAATGTCCCAATTTTAAAGAGGATAAAATGAAAGCTGGTTTGCAGTAGACATATGATTTAAATCTAATTAGTCTGGCTCAAAACATGGTATATCTATGCTCTTATGTTACATCCCTTAGTTCAATTCAATTTAACAAAAATGTTTTTGAGTGACTCTGGTACCAGAGATTGTTAAAGTCTGGAGGGTTAATCAGAGAGTAAAAAAGGCAAAGACACATCATACAGACATCAAAACTTTAAAAATACACTTGGCCTTAAAGGCCCTAGTCTACTCCATTGCACTTTCCATGTCATTGGATATGGGCAACATTTTAAAAGCACCCTATTATGGATAAGGATGACCAACTTTCTTCCCTAAGGAAGGTGCTGTCAGGGGTTTTTGTTTGTTTGTTTTTAATTTTTTTCTTTATTTATTAAGGTATTACATATGGTTCCTTGTCCCCCCATTGCCCCCCAACCCTCCACACTCATGCCCTCACCCCCCGGTGTCTGTGTCCATTGGTTATGCTTATATGCATGCGTACAAGTCCTTTGGTTGATCTTTTCCCCTTATCCCCACCCTCCTCCACCTTCCCTCTGAGGTTTGAGTGTCTAACGATGCTTCTCTGTCTCTGGATCTGTTTTTGTTCATCAGTTTATGTTGTTCATTATAATCCACAAATGAGTGAGATCATGTGATATTTATCTTTCTCCGACTGGCTTATTTAGCTTAGCATAATGCTCTCCAGTTCCATCCATGCTGTTGCAAATGGTAAGAATTCCTTCTTTTATACCGCAGCATAGTATTCCATTGTGTAGATGCACCACAGTTTTTTAACCCACTCATCTGCTGATGGGCACTTAGGCTGTTTCCCCCTGACTTAAAAACAATGATGGAGCCTTCCTAAGAAATTGGATCAAGGTGATGATGATCTGGTATTAAAATGGCCTCCAGATGCCATAATAAATTAATAATTCTGTTAATCTATTAGCTACTTAATTTAATCAATGGTTCCCTGCTATAGGGAGGCAGTGACTTTTTTCTTAGTGACTAGAGTCCCTTCTCAGAAAATCTGCTTCCCTGACCATACCTTCAGATAGATTCTCTCCCCATTGTATCACCTCCAGTACCTTTTGTCTGACAGCACTTCTGCTTTGGCAATGGCTTCATTTTTCTGCTGGAATAATAACTTGGTTGCTCAAGGGCAAGTTTTCTTTAATTTTTTGGTTCTCCTTTACTAAAATCTAAAATCTTCATTGTTGTTACTTTTTTTTCAAATTATCAGAAGTTAAGTCAACAACTAACCCTTTCAAAAGCCTGGTCTCTTTCATAACCCAGAAATTACAGTCCATTTCTGCCTTTAGGTCCCCATTGTAACTTTAATTCAACTTATTTGTTCTTCCCCTATGAATTTACTGTATATAGGATGGTCTTTTGATTCATGGGCCCTAGGATGGTGACTGGCATAGTAGCTTTTTAGTATTTAATGAATTATGAAGGAGTTGATCCAGTGCCCATACCATCATAGTTCTCACTAAGGGGTGTCTCTTGGGTGTAAGAATCAATGAATGAACAAACATCGACGCTTGATGTTTCCATCAGGTATTCAAATGCATATGCTTTTAAAATTTTCAGTGAAGACCTGGTGGGTGGTATGTTTTAAAATAAGTAGTAGAGAAAGGTTCTTTTTGATGTCTAAAAGAAAAGAGAAAACTATCAGTCGACTTGAAAAGACATTGCTTTGCATAATGATTTTTATTAATATTATGAGTGATGTTGGGCCCTTTTGCTATAAAATGACAACCATTTCACAGAAATTGCTTGAGGCCTTTTTAATGTGTGCTTTCATGTGCCATCCACAGGGGCAAAGGAGAGAAAAAGAGCTAACTTGGATCCCATTTGGAAGAATCAGTCCATACTAGCGACTCCAGGAGATGGAATACGCAAAGAGTATCATCATATATAATAAAGAGCTAATATGTTAATTAGACTGAACAGCAGAATGACCTTTTGGATGACCATTGGAGGACCTTTCAGACGACCGTCCAGACAACTTTCCAGATGAAGCTGGAGCTGCGAGGGCCGGCTGAGGCAGCCAGGGCTGTGAGGGCCGAGCCCCTTGCACAAATTTCGTGCATTGGGCCTCTAGTACTTCCATAAAATAGAATCTACCACTGGCTAAAAATCAAAATGCTTCTCAAGGAGGAATCTATGGAAGCCATAGAAAGACAAAAGGGAGAAGTCCCAGTCCCAGTAAACTAAAGCCCAGCTGTATGATGTTACCAGCTGCACATGAGGTCCCAAGAAATAGGAAAAGTGGGACCACTATGGTGAGGGGAAATTGTAAGCCAATACAGTTACCATCATAAAGAACTCCAGGAAACTCTGCCTTTTCCTTTCTAGCACCTTCTCTCTAATTCACAGGGTCTTGCCATTTGAATTTAATTTCTTTATTGTTTACTCTTAGCTAACTTGGCTACCTGACTTTCAATTTTGCAGTTCCCAACCTGAGCTCTGACTCTAGCCCCCAGCCAGTTTTGGCTAATTGGTCCTGCTGATAGGACACAGACATGAGGCTCATTTTTCCAGCCTTTGCCCCGTTTGGGCCACCAGCTCTCCCGCACTGCTCTTCCCCTCTGCCTCCCTCCGCCACCCCCTTTAGATTTCACCTGGAGCTTGACACCAAATGGCAAGCAATGTAAGCATTTTCTTTTCTTCAACTCCTAATTGTTTACCTTCTGCCAAAAACAACAACAAAAATCTCCAGTCCTGAGAAAGCCAAACTTCTACTTAGAAGAGAGAAATGACTAAAGCACAGAACAGAGTTAAGGTGAGAGAGAAAGTAAGAGCTATCAAAATAATATTGAGTTAATTTATATATACCCTACTTTTCCTTAAAATAGACTTAAAGTCATTTTCAGATACAAATATATATATATTTGTATAGAGGCAAAGAAGAGACAGGTTAGAGCCCTTGGATTAAGTTCTCAATCAGAACAAATATGAAATGTACATTATAAAATCCAATAAACTTGCAGGATAAAGACAAATCTAGCCTTTGCCTTATCCTACATAATTTTTTATTCTACTATTTTCACTTTAATTTGTGTCATTGAAATTTACTCTTTTATGGTATTGTTGTCCTAATAAATATTGCAGAAAGACCCATCATGTTCCATTTTCTGGTATTTCTGGCATGCATCTCACTTTTTCTTCCTTTTTTTTCTGTCTCTCCATTATTTGTGGGATAACATAAAAGAGATTGGCCAGAGTAATCCTAGGCCATTGATAGAAGGCAATATTCAGTTCAAGCCTGACTTAAAGAAACTCTTCAAGACTGTGTAAGCCTGAACACTGGAGTCTTCTATAGTCTCTTTCCTGCCACTTCTCCTCATTACCATGGAAACCTATGTAATTAAGTGGAAGAAAGGTCAGGGAAACTATCTTGTTCTGGCACCTTAGCATGTTCTTTGTGAGTCCAAAATTTACAATATCACCAATTATGTTCAGCTTTGTGTTTAAACATCTCAAATTATGTACAGTTTATATATTCGTGGGAGTGTTTATCTATGAGGGGAAAAAACAAGAATAAAAAAATAGTTGAAACTGCAGAGAGAACAAAAGTAAGAGCATATATAGATAATAACAATCTGATATCTAGCATGACTCTGCCTTGAGGAGGTATTGCCAGGTATCTGCAGAGGCTAGCACGGGGGAAAAGGAGGTAGTTGGTATTGAGCTTCCAAGCGATTATTGAGATTTTTTAAGATTTTAGTGCATGAGCATTTACTTAACATTCTCCTATGGTTAAACATGTTGGTGATCACCAACTTCCTGTTCTTATAAATACATCTACAGAGGACATTTTTACCCATGAAAAGCTTTCCACATTAAGATCTTTGAGAGAGATTGATAGTGGAATGAGGAATTTCAGCTCTGAATTCAGATTTCCTGTTTTTAACCTCATCACTACCATTCACTAGCTGTGTAGCTGCAAAGTCACTTTACTTCTCTGTCACAAGTTTCCTCTTTTACAAAATTAGGATAATGCTAGTGTCTAACACTATGTGGTAGGTTGTTAAATTTAGTTAACATATTATTTATAAGACTTAAGAGAGTGTCTTAGATATAATAAATACTCAATAAACACTATTAACATTTTCTACTTGTGGAGGTTAAACTATGAGCTTCCAATTGTCTGTGGACACCCAAGTGTCAATACTATTTGTATCTTCGGATCTCAGAACAGTGCCCGGTGCGTGGTACGTACTCAGGAATGCTCCATGAGCGTAGGGACTGTGTTATTGACTGCTGAATATCCAGAGCCTATCACAGTACCTGGCACCCAATTAGCACTCATTACATTTTTGTTGAATGCATAAGAATTTATAGAACTAAAAGTAACTCATTTGAAACCCATTGGAACCTAAGCAGGAAATAGTTCATCACATTTGCTATTGTTACCTGCAATACTTGGAACATTGGAGGGGCAGGGAGGAAGGGAGGGTGCTTTGTATAAGGTCAGTGCAAGCTGGGGTCTCAAGGAGGAAGTGGTATATGCCCAGAAGAGAAAGGACTACAGACTTGCACTGGGAAGCAGAGTGGGAGCCCAGGAAGGTGAGGCTGAGGAGGGAAGAAAGGTAACGATAAAGGCAGGTAAAGGTGACAGGAAAGTAGACTTTATTTCTTTCCTTTAAGGCAGCTATAAGAAAGAAATAATTCCCTAGAACAGCTGCTGTTACAGGCAACCAGTGGAAAGAATTAATTAGGCAGTTTTTATTAAAATGAGGGTGTGTGACAGTGGAGAAAAATAGGGCAGGAGGTGTGGTTAGGGAAAATAGACTTGATGTGCAATTCTGCCTCTTGCCCATAAATGGCTTGAAGCTGAGCCTCAGTTTCCTGATTTGCAAAATAGGGCCAATACCACCTCACCCTTACCAGGCTGTAGTGAGGGTTAAACTTCCACGGAGACAGGGAGCTTGAAGCTCCACAGCCTGGCGCTGGGCACCTAGTGGGTCCTTCATAAATGGTAACTGGTAGTATGAAAATTAATCACAGTAATCAGGCCTCACAATAAAAACTGACACGGGGCTTATCAAACGAATTCTCTCTACCGCATGAAAAAAACATGAGAACAAGCCCAAATTAGCTTCCTATTTTTCAGCAGCAAGCAGAGGAGACTGCCGAAGGTCATGGCAGCCATCTCATAGAGACAGAAAATGACATGGAACCCCGGGTCCCTGCTCGTAGGCAGTGAATGCCCACCTAATTAAGCAGATTAAACATTCACTCGTTGTTATGAAAAAGCCCCGTGCAGCTGAGCTAGGCTGCCTTCCTTGCTTCCTCGTCCAGAGCCTCTCTCTCTGTTAAATCACCCTGCCTTTCCCTTCCACATTCAGGAAATAATTGGCACTTGTTTAATGCCAAATTTACATTTGTTTTGCATGGGAACAAAATTTGCTTGCAAACAGCTATGTGTGTGAGCAAATGGGCATTTGTGCTGGTAAATAAAATAAACATGCAGTTTTACAGTTTGCAAATGTATTATTCAACAAAACAAGCAGCAATAGCCTTTAATTTTCAGCTATTCCTAAGTACTTAGGCACAAACCATAGGAAGGAAAAAAAGGCCCTTCCTTTTTTGTCATTCACGCCTGCTCCTGAGGTTTTCACATTTGTCCCAGATGCATATTTATCAGAACTGACCAGATTTTTCAGAACTTTCGGATTGCATGTCCTCAGTGAAGCAATTTCTAGAGTTAACAAATATTTGCTAAACACCTACAATATGCTAGTTTGTAGGGTTTCCAAGATGAATTCATGGTGCCTACCTTTGGGGAACCTTGAAAGCCATGGAGATTGATTGTAAATAGACTATGACCATGAAATACAAGGATTACCCTAAGATAGCTCTATGTGACAAGTTGGGGTGCAAAAAAGCAGAAACTTACTTCTGCTTGCACAGTTGGAAGAAATGGCATTTGATTTTAGCAGTGAAAGGTAGAAAGATAGATATGGGTTTTTCAGGCTAAGGGAAAAGCCTGGGGAGGTATGAGAGCCAAGGATTCTTTGGGGGCTTTTGAGGAATACAATGTGACCTGAGAGGGGCAGTGACAGGATAGAAAGCTGCATTTTGAGGTCCTTGAGTGCCATATCAAGAGTTTGGATTTTATTGTTGCTCCTCTTACTTTAATATGCATGTGAATCTCCTGGGCGTCTTATTAAGCCTTGACTTTAACTCAATGAATTTGAGGTAAAGTCAGAGAGATTATATTTCTTATAGCCCCCTAAGAAGTGTTTTGCTGCTAAATATTTCATAATTGGCTCTGGTGCCAGCGGTCAGAAGAGCATTTGCTAATTCCCATGGAGTATATACCACCACTACCACCACCATCAACATCAATCCTGCCATGGCCTATTTCAGACTATCAACAGGATGTCAATAAATATATAGTTGGAAAAAGATGTGCACAGTCGGCTGTTTTAAGCTTGTGCAAGCTGGCCCAGGACACCATGTCTCCTAGGTGGTCCCAAGGATGTTGGTCTAAGGACCCAACTTCATATAGGAAGGCTCCAGTACAGTGGTTCTCAACCTTAGCCACACATGAGAATTGCTTGAGGGAGCTTTTTAAGTCAGGAAGGAGAAATGAAGAAAACAAGGTCCTCCCAACCTCAATTCATATGTTCAGCAAGTATTTTAAGACATAATGGCAAAATGGTCAAATTGCTTTACATTTTCCCCTTTCCCTTTCTGTTCCCTTTTGTGTCTCCACTCCCTCACTCCAAGTGCCTAGGGCTCTTATCCAGCTCCTCAATTTGCTGACAACTATTGGTTTTCCTTCTTTCTCTAACAGCTCATCAATTCTATTTTTCTTAAAACTTTCTCCATTTCTAGTCACCCTAAGGAAAAAAGAAAACATTTATTTCTTTACTTTAGACTCCGGTTGGGCACTGGCCAGATATGTAACAATCCACTCTGTCTGAATAGGTTTTATTATTATTTAGATAATGGAGGGCCCACAGATCAGGAGATGACTGTTGTTGAAAAGATATTTTATTATAGTCACAGATTCCCAAGAGAGGGAGTACAGCTCAACACCATGCTGTAGGGGAGCCGCATGGAAAAGCATCAGGGTAGGTCACAAGGTGGAGAGGGGAGTATAGTCACTGTCCCTGGTTATCTAGTACCTGCCCCTGGGGTAATTAGAGCAGGTGGGTAGTGGCTCAGAGTATGAGAGCCTAATAAGGAAGGTGACTGGGGTTATGGACTCTGGATTGATTGGTTTTTATTTAAAAAGCATACCTCCAGGTGGAGGACTTCTCTAGAGGGGGAGGTCAAGGCATTGTCCTCGAGCATATTATCAGGTTGTCCAGAATAAGGCGTGTACAACATATTGCCTATAGGAAGGATGCTAAAACATCAAGTTTACAGAGGCTAGAAACAAGGTTAAACACTCATGATGAGACATAAATTACTCAGAGCTTTACCTTTCCTTAGAATAGTTGGTTTTAAACAGTATATACTTGTTAGTTAAATGATTCTTTAGGGAGTGAGATTATTTAATATGTTATCAGCATTTATCCTGTTATTCAATTAATCAGAACTCTGCATACCTGCTACTGCCAGACAGAGTGATAGGCACTGGAGATGGGAAAGGTATGTGAGTAAGAAGAAGATAATGGAGGAAAAATGAAGGCAACACAGTTTTTTTCATCCTGCCTTTACTATCTAAAGGGGAGACCAACATGCAAACAGCTACTTGGAAAATAAGGCAGAATAAATCGAGGCTTAAGATTTTACTGGTAATTCCTGTGGGCAGCGACTGTCTCAGCTCATTGCTGACAGGAACTGTGTGAAAGACAATTAAAAGAGGAAATCACTCATAAGCCCCAGAAATGTAGATTTTCTGGGGTGTTGATTGAAAGGAGAATAATTTTCTCAGCATACCAGCACTCCAAGTATCAGGCAGGTTGTTTTTGTCCTGAAAATTAAAGAGTTTAACTTGTAATTTTGTCTAGAGTAAGGCTGCTTCCTCAGCCTGAGGGTCAGCTAGAGGGCAGGTCAAATCAGTTAGAATGCATTGGTAACTGGAAAGGAACATAAAAACTGCCTAGCAGTAGTTTAAAGATATGTATTGGTTACATAGCAAGATGGGGAAAAAATGGCCAGAATTCCTTTTTTGTAATCCTCACCCAAGGGTATGTTTTTATTTATTTTAGAAAGAGAGAAAGGGAGAGAGAGGACCATTGATATGAGAGAGAAACATTGATCATTGTGCCCTCCCAGAATTGAACCTGGAATCTAGGGAGGTGCTCTGACCAGGAATTGAATCTGCAACCTTTTGGTGTATGGGACAATGCTCCGACCAATGAGCCACCCAGCCATGGCATGACCACAATTCTTGTTAGCTCCTCCCATCAAGAGGCTGAGCCTATTTTTATCTCTTTTGTCTGGACTGCCTTGCCTCCTTCTTGAGCTAAGAGAATACAGCAGAAGCAATGTCGAACCAGCTTTTAGAGTAAGTTTCAAGAGACTTGGAACACTTCTACCTTTACTCTTGAACTGTAATTATCCACCCATGAATAAGCTTGGACTAACTTACTGAAGGATGATAGACCATGTGGAGTAGAAAGGGACCATCCCAACTGTACACTCACTCTTCCCATGTCTGTACACCAACCAACTCTCCACTGACCCAGCAGCTAACCACAGATGCATGAGTCAGACAAGCTGACTCTGAAAGACCCACACAGCTGAGCCCAGGTCAAATTGCCACCTATAGAATCCTGAGTTAAATAAATGGTTCTTGTTTTAAGCTATTAAGTATGGGGGTGGTTTGTTACTCAGCAAGAGCTAGCAGATACAGCACCTTTGTGATATCATCGGGAAAAGGCTTTTTCTGCCTTTCTTTCCTGCCATCAACAGTGTGTTGTTATCAGTGGCTTCCATTATGGCTAAGGGATGGCCACTGCAGCTACAACTCGCATCCTTACACTATAGCAGAGTATGAGAGAAGGGCAAGAGGCAAAGAATTAAAAAGGCATCTCTGACTGCTCCCACTTTTTACCAGAAGTGTAAGCTCCCTCAGACAGATCCTTGCTGACTTTACTTTGTGTCTCACTGACTGTGACTGCTTCACATGACTTCCCCAGACACACAGAAAGGTTAACATCCGACAAGGGTTCATATAATCTCTTTCCTTTCCAACTCTCTATTTTATTCCCCACTAACCTGGGTTCCAACTACACTGCCCTTTCCAGTTCCCCAAACCCTCCACATTTTTTCTGCTTCTTGGACCTCTCCCTAGAACATCTTCTCCCCAACATGTGCCAAGCTATTTCCAACTTGTCCTTCAAAACTCAGGCTAAACACCACTTCCTCGGAGCTGTTTTCTCTACTACTACACCTTTAGGTCTGCTTGTAGTTTTTCTTGCAACATTTATTACAATTTAAAATTCTAAAGAAATTGTTGGATTTTTTTGTGTTTATTTCCTACTCTATGAAGACAATTTTCAGAAATATACATAACCCCCACAGGAACCAATATATATTTTAATAAAAAAATTATTAGATGCTGAAGAATGAACCATAATTCAAAGCCAGCTTTTGAGCCCCTCTCCTTTTTTGCATTGCTTGATTTAGATAAGGTCCCGCCTTTCTTAAAATTGGACACATTCCATAAAATCTTTCTTAAAACTGAGAAGAAATTTCTTGGGGAAATTGTAGAGGTTCCCCACACCAAAACAGCCTAATTACCTAATGACTTTACAAAGATTTACAAAAAAGGTCATTTGTTAAATCACCTTTCTTTTTATAAAAAAATATATATCTTTATTGTTGAAAGTATTACAGATGTCCCTTTTCCCCCCCATTGACACCCTCACCCCACTGCTGCCCTCTCCCACGCCTTCACTGCACTATTGTCTGTGTCCAGGGGGCATGCACATATGCATATACGCTCTTTGGTGATTCTCCCCTCTGCCCCATTTCCCTCTGAGATTTGTCAGTCTGTAAATTATCTCTCTTAATGAAATAGACTCAATAGTAATAGCATTTTTAAATCCATTTGTGCAGTTATGTATAAACAGAGTGAAAATTGTTTATATTTTATATGTGTTATATATGTTAACTATGTCATATGGCAGATCCCAGGTATATTCTTAAAGTTGTCTAGACATTTTATTACAGGATAATGGCATCTCTTGTATTAGCTCTCTAATGGATAGAATGAGGGGGGGAGAAATATGAATAATGGGTAATTCTAAACTTCAAGATATGGTGCAGAGATTATAACATCTACTTTATCGTGTGGTGAGAATTAATTAAAATAATATTTAAAATACCTAGAAAATCCTGGGACATACTAGGCATGTAATAACTAGCAACTATTATTATTTTCATGTTATTTTTTATTATCATCATGTCTCTTAAAACCATATGTGAATAGTGTTATTATAGAGCTAATAATCAAAGAGCAATTAATGATTTTGCTGAGATGGCCACTTTTGTATAACTGCAAAAATTTTAAAAGCTTCAGTGCCTCTCCATTGCCAATTGGATAATGTCCCAATTTTCTAGTAAGGCTTTTCAAACACTTGGCAAACAATGGTCAAAGAACATGAAAACAGAAGAGGAAACATAAAAGGTCAATAAACATTGAATTTATATTTGACATCACTGGTATTCAAAGAAATATGAATTAAAAAAGTGGCATACTATGTTTTACTATCAAATTAGCAAAGCTGTTTTTGTGATAATATTTACTGTAGATGAAGATAAAATGAAAGAGGGACTCTCATATTATCTCTTATGGAATAAGTCATCAAAATAATTTTGAAAAAAAATGTGTATCTAGAACCTTAAAAGTATTTTTACTTTTATACCCAAGTCCTAATTCTGAAAATAATTGCTCATGTCTGAGCCAACTACTGTGATAAGCACCTCCCATACATTATCTGACAACAAAACCTAGGAAAATCCAAAAATTATAAAAATATTTATGAAAAAAATAGTCATTACAGCAGTGTTTATAGTTAAAAACTTTTTAAAAAAATTCACCAACTAAGACACCTTTTTATTCATTGTGGTACATTATAATGTAACCATTAATATGATTATGAAGAAAAGATAATATAGTATTATGTATGTTATTTTCAAAAGCAATATATAGAATTGTATGTATTATTTGATTTCAACTACACTAAAAATAAATATTTTTTAAAGCATGAAAGAAAACAACTGGAAATAAATATATGACCTGACAAACATGGCTCAGTAATTGAGCGTAGACCTATGAACCAGGTGGTCATAGTTTGATTCCTGGTCAGGGCACATGCCCGGTTGCAGGCTCGATCCCCATTGGGGAATGTGCAGGAGGCAGCCAAACAATGATTCTCTTTCATAATTGATGTTTCCATCTCTCTCTCCCTCTCCCTTCTTCTCTGAAATCAATAAAAATATATTTTAAAAAAGAAATACACCAAAATATCAGCAATGATTTTCAGTGCATGATGAGATTATGAATGATTTTCAATTTTTTCCCTTTAAACTTCTCTAAATTTTCAATTTTTTACAATAAGTATGTATCATAACTTTAACAATTAAGAAATTATAAAATTTCCTAACCAAATAAAATACAGGCTACAGCAAAAGTAGGTTTACAGTTGTGAGTACACAAAACAGTTTACTCTTATATTATTACTATTAATTTTTGTATTATTTTTTGTAGGAATAACTGTAATATAAGAATAAACTGTTTTGTGTACTCACAACTGTAAACCTACTTTTGCCCACCCTATATACCTCTCAACAATAGTCTTTCACCATTTATCCCAGACTACTTTTCCAGACTCATCTCATGCTAAGTCTCCACAGCAACCCACCCTGAACCAGAATTAGATACTGTATTTTCATATACCAGTGTGCCTTTCTGGGTATAACATTTCCTTTACCATGTTCTCTTTGTCCCATTCGCTCCATAACTCATCCTTTAAAACCCCCATTCAACTATCTCCTCCTCAAATAAGACTTCCTATCAGCCCATAAAGTTAGGTTTCTCCTCTGAGAGCTCACTGCTTCTTGGGTACACCTTCAATATCAACCAGAATAATATTCTTCACGCTATGTAACAATTAGTTAAATTGTTCACCTCACAATTGTTGGCAATCTTTTTATGACTCCCTAGCACCAAGCACAGAGCCAACCATACTTGTTATGGTTGATGGATGAATGGTTGGAAGGATATATGGATAATAACAATATATTAAGCTCAAAACCATTTCATTGTATGGAGACTGACTGAAGAGAGTCCAGACGGTCTTTGAAATAAGAATGGGAGACGTATGAAGTATCTAACACTACCTGGTTACATAAAATCCAAAAGAGAAAAATGAAAATTAAGACACAAATTCTTTCCATTATGAAAAATAGGATCTCTTCTTTTTAAAGTCATGAAAATAAAACATAACCACCAAGTTTTTGTATCTGTGAGTTTGTTTTGCTCTAAGTTTTTTTAGTTTTGAAATTGTTTAAGGGCTTTCAGCAGAGGTTGATTTGAAATAACTTCTGACCAGAGAACTGGGAGATAAAGCATTACCTTGAGTGGGATGCAGACAGCAATACTTTTCATAGTGTCCAAATATTATTTTTTCATCAAACCTGTAGGAAAGTTTTCAACCTGCCCTAATTTTTACCGATGAATCTAATAGACCTGGATTAAACTGCAGGGAAGATGAGAACATAAATTTCGTTCCTTTCATTCCTTGTAATATTAGGGTTTGTATTCTTTCCAGCTGTAATAACCTCTAGACTTCAACAAAATTGAAAACCTTTAAATAGCCTTTCACAACCTTTCAGTGGAGTAATGAAGTTTTAAGTGCTCACCAGGGATTTTTCAGTTCAGAAAAATCTAAGCAGCAGTAGATATTAAAATCTAATGTTTACTTCAACTCTTTTACAGCCTAATGGGTTTTTCTGACAGTGTAATTTTTAAAAGGTTGGGTTTCATTTATTAATATAGTGTACTCATGCTGGTAACCTTTCTCCTTTAAGGACTCTGATGGGAGTCTTATGGTTAAACCTTGGTTGAAAGCCAGAAGTATCGGTGGGCCAGGGAAAACAGAAACTTGCAAAAGGGATGCTCAAAGGCTGCCCCAAGCAGGTTGCTTTTGGGTTCAGAAAATGGGGAAACGTCCTCTTTATGACTTAAACACAACAGGAGGTGAAGCAACAAGTGCAGGTTGGGGGGCCCCTGTGTGCACATAATTATGAGTGTATGAGTCACTGGAGTTCACACAGTTGCTCACGACCAAAAGGTCTGCTTAGGAAACCCAGCCGCTCACTAAACCAATGAGAGGATACTGTTTCGTGGTGATGCTCCACCAGGGGCCAGTGGGAGGGTATTGGGAAGCCGAGGAGAAATTGCAGGGTGAGCAACAGGCAAACCCACACTAAAGCAGAGAGAGGATGTGATTTGGAAAGATTCCATTTTACATATTGGATGTGGAAACCAGTATGCAGGAAAAGCCTGGTTGAGCTCCAACCAAGGGATAATAAAAAAACAAATGCCACTTCTCATATGCATAATGCCTCCATGCAGTTGATTGAGATTTGCAAGATAAGTACACTAGAGCGGGAAGGGGCAGGATTTATTTCCAAGGACTAGCATGCAGGAAAGCTACTCTCAGGTACATCCACCGGCAGGATGGATGGATTCTGGTGTCTCTGGATCCAGGTGCTCAATATATAGCATCAGGTCTTACTCTCTATTTCTCGGGTCTACTTTCTTCCCTGTTGGCTTCAGTTTCAAGCAGGAAACTCTTCTTGTGGTGGACTTGTTCTTTCAGCTCATAATCCCATTGAAACAAGAAACTATTTTTTATGGTTCTGGTCAAGCTCCTGAGGAAGGCTATGTGAACCAGCGTGGCTCATGTGTTCAGTAGGCTTGGGGAGCAAAAGCACCCTGATTCTAGATCATGTGCATTTCTCAACTTAATAGGCCAAGCTGGATTTTTATGGAATGCTGAAGATCTAGACATCTCTCAGAGAGAGAAATGTTGGAACAGAATGGATCCAGTATAGTCAGGAAAATTCGAAGCTACACAAGACAGAGGGAAAACAGACAGGGACAGAGTCCAATGAAGTTCACCAAAAGAAAAGCCACAGTTCATTGCAGGAATAAAAAAAATGAATGTGGTCACTGGTAATTGCACTATTTTGCTACAAGGTTTAAACTACTCATCTGAAACTTAAAACTGAAAAATTTGTGTGGGATTAACATTTCACTGGAGTGAAAAATAAATGCTAGAAATAACCTTTCAAATGTAAGCATGGGCTCCATATGGGTTGGGCCATAAAAGGGTTGCACTAGAGAATGTGTTTTTGTTTTTGTTGTTTTTTTGTAAGTTGCACCCTTGCAAATCTTCAGTCTTCCCCAAAGCCAATCCTCTTCTTGCATAAAGTGATGATGGCATTTAAGAAAACAACTAAGTGATAAATTTTATGCACCCTTTAGGTTCATACTTTTTCTTTTCATTCATTTCCCTATTTTTCCATCTCCTCTTTCTGTGCTTTCCCTTTCTCTTCCATTCTTCTTTGCTGTCTTATGTCAATGTGTTTGTCAATAGCACTCGGCCTCCTTAATTGTGTATACACCTCTGTCATCATGCAATATTTCTATTCTCTAGAAATACTCCCAATAAAAAAACTATATCAAGGTATGATTTTGCTAGAGAAATGATGCCTGTCCCGATGATAACATTTGCTCACAAGTGGAGGAAAGAAAGAAAACTCCCGAGTACCTCCTATGAAGGAAACACTGTGTTACTTGGTTTGTCTATATTCTCCTAGTGAAGTCACCTTCTCCCCAGCTTCCACAAGCCAGCTACAATTACCATTTTGTAGACAGGAAAACTGATCTTGAAAGGGCTAAATAACTTGGCTCAAGTCACCCATAAAACAAAAGCCAAAACTTGAACCAAATCTGCCTGATTCTAGTATCCTTGTATTTTCCAAGTCCAGGTACTAATTTTGTGAATTTTACAGTCCAATACTATTTTCTCTCTATTCTTTCTCCTACATAGTTCTCTAATTCCCACTTCAATTTCATCCATAGTAGTCTACTTTAGGCTATCATCAGCTTCCTCCTGGACTATAGCAACAGCCTTTTAACTAATCTCCTTGACTCCGTTCTTATTCTTTATTTCATTCTCCACTTTTCCTAGTGAATATTCTAAATACAGATCTGCTCATACATCTTTTTTTAAAAAAAACAACCTTTAAAAGGCTCCAACCACCCATAGGGTCAAGTCCAAAGTCTTTAACATGATCTGACTCTCAACTCCCACCTCAGCTCCATCTTTCACTCCCCTCATCTATGTTCAAGACACACTGGAATTTTTCTAGTTCCTTAACTGAGGCATGCTCATTTTTTCCCACCAGTCACTGTGCTTGCTATTTCCTCTGCCATCTCCCATTTTCTTTTTACTTTGATGATCTATTTTATCATTCAGGACATCTTTTAAATGTCGCTGCCTCTGGGAGGCTTTTCTAGAATAGGCTGCGTTGGATTCTGCTTAGCACCAGGCATTCTCTTAACATCACATGTCTCTGTGGATGGAACATGTATCATATCACAGACTATATGCCCAGGGAGGGCAGGCATCAAGGCAGTCTTGCCCACCAGTGACTTCCTAATACTTAATACAGTTTCTAACATTCCTAATAGACACTCATTTTATATTTTTCAAATGGTCAATTAATTCAAGTCATACTCCTTGTCTGTCAATAATGAAGAGCTATAGACCACAGTTAAATAGGTCATACAATTACTTATTCACTCTTGTGGTAAAAGAGTATTTAAGTTATATGCCATATATAATGCTGTTCCTTGTACTGAGGCTATAAAGACATCATTCTCCAGAACCCAGAAGTCTACTTAGGGATATTGGACACACACACAAAGTACTTAAACAAAATGGGAAATGTTGCAATAGTTACCTCAGATACTGACCACCTATAATGGATGGAAATAAGAAATGGAAAGTAAGCAAAGATGATGAGCTTTCTTTGAGGCAGGTCGCGTTTATGGTAGCCCCTAATGGAGACCCACCAAGGCAGCTGGAGAAACAGAACAAGATCTTGATTGAGAAGTCATTCAATGAAGAGCTTTTGAATAGAATGAGAAACAGTTCCTAATGATTCTCATTTGGGTTCTTGTCAAAATTTTACAGCAGCACAATCAAAACAATGTTATGTAATCATTATGTTATGGAAGAGGATATGTGAAAACATCTTTATGGCATAATGCTAAATAGAATCTACTGAAAAGTCATAGCCCGAATACTGATAAAGTTTTGCCTATGGTTATTGGGATTATAAGAGACTTCGGCTTTGGTTTTGCTTATCTAATTTTTTAAAATTCTCTAAAAAACTATAAATACCTCCCAAGTAGTTATAATAAATCCTGATACTATTATAAAATAGTTAAAGGAATAATTTAGCGCATGTTTTATGTTTTTTGAAGTTGCTTTACACATTAGGGCAAGATTCTAATTTGGGGGCCATACAAGAACAAAACAACCTATTTGTGAAATGCGAAGATGAAAAGCATGCCAAACTATCCATCCTTTATGACCATCAAGTTTTTACTTTACAATATTATTTTCAATTACATCCTCAAGTGGCACTTTTACTTTATAATTTAAGAGAGAGAGAGAGAGAGAGAGAGAGAGAGAGAGAGAGAGAGAGAGAGAGAGAGATAACACGCAAATTAGGCCAGGAAGCTGTGAAGGGTCATGACAGGACAGGAGGAGGTTGTGGCGCAGGTGAGGCCCGGAAATGAGACGGAGACAGACACAGGGGGGCCTGCCCCAGCCGGCATGGCGGCTCTGGTGGCCCAGAGTGGACACAGGCAGGGGGCAGGGGGACCTGGGGTGGAAGTCAGTTGCGGTCTGGCTGCAAGCAGCGCTAGTCAGGTCTGACTCCCGAGGAGGCCTGCAGGGAGGGGGAGGCCGGGCGAGTGGTGCCTCCTCCCATGGCGGGAAGTGAGGAGCCTCCTCGCATGATTTTAATAGTGCACTGGGCCTCCAGTATATATATATTCACAATTTTACAAATGAGGAAACTGAGGCATAGAGTATTTAGATAACTTGTCCAAGGTCCGACAACTGAGTGGATACAGAATTTGAACCCTGCTGGTCTGGTTTCAGCTACCCACAGTTGGCCACATGTTCAGATCTTCTTAAAGAGACACCAGAATATGAGAACCAGATTTTAGAGCACATGGTCTAACAGTAGACATAAGGTGGCTAGTGTGCTATGGAATGGTATTTTCTTTGTCCTAAAGAATGACCAAGACATGGAAAAATATACCAGAACCCAAATTAGGTTTTCTCAGCTTAAATACAGGGCCAGATCTAAAAAAAAAAATATGAAAGTGTTTTAAAGATCACCTCCTCCTCCTTGCAGACCCTAGGGCCTACATATTTCTCAGCTCAAGCAACACTTTTCCAACCATCTCTGGACTCTTGGACTTAAAGGTCCCAGGATCACTCTTCCTTCCTCACTTTCTCTTTGTTCTCATCCCATATCTTATTATTGAATATTCTTCTTTGAATAGGGTTTACTGAATTCCTGGGAGAGATATTGGAGACTGATTCACACAGCTATGGAGGGGCAATCATCATTCCATGGTTTTTCCCTAAAGTAATTAATCCCATTTTTTCCCAGTTAAACTATTAAATAGTTCTCTAATTATTCTTCCAGACTTCACTGTCTGCCCTTTTGCTTTGGACATAGCTGACAGGCTAAGTTTTGTCAATATTGCTTTTGAGTGAGTTTCTTATTCCAAAGTCTGTGGCTGCCCACTTATAATAGAAAGAAGTCCAAATTTGATAAACTGGCATTCGACACCCTCAATATCTGCCTTAGTCTACCTTTTGGAATGCATTTTCCACCAGGACTTTACACCTTTATTACTGTTTCCTATGCACATGCATGTACTCTAGCCTCCTCACCATTTCCTATATTCATGCCTGCACTTCATCCCTTCATTTAGTTCATTCATTTACATTTTTTGAGCCTTTGCTACTGACTAGTCACTATTCTAGGCCCTGGGAATACAGTGGGACATGGTATCTACTCTCATGGAACTTTTATTCTAATGAGTGAAAATGGTAAACAAATAAACACAATAATTTCAGAGAGTGGTAAGGGCTATGACAATAATAAAACAGGGTGATGGGGTAGAAAGTGAATACGTGTGGGGGAGGTGTCCTTTCACTGGATGTTCAGGGAAAGATATTTCTGAGTAAGATGACATTTGATCTCAAAGTAAATATCAAGAAGAAGCCAGCCATGTGAAGATCAGAGAGTTCCAGGGAGAGAGCTCAGCAAGTACTTCTGATATTCAAATATTACCCATCCTTGCAAGCCTAGTGCAGATGCAACCTCAGCCTCAAACCTTCCCTTATCTTCTCACCTGAATACTTTATCTTTCTTGCAGTGCTTATCACTTTATACCTTGAATGTTAGCTATTTATGCACATGTCTTCCCACCCTATTAGAATTTTCAGTCCTTGGAGTTCTGTTCTTCTTAATATTATACTATGCTTAGCACAATATTAATACAGAAATAGTCTATCTTTCTTCATCTTAACTTATTAACTTATATTAATTACTTTCTTAATATTATTCAAGTAATATTTCTTGAATGAGAGAATAAAGGAATGAATGAAGAAAGGAAAATGGTGGGATTTTATTTCACCTGCGGCGGGAAGACAGACAGTAGGGATGCAGTGTCCTGGAGTCCCTCAAAAAGTGCCACAAAGCCTGTGAAGGAGGGTGTTTCTCCTCTTGGGGAATGGAATTCCCTAAATTCAAGTTGGCTCATTTTGGAGGAGAAAATCCTAAAAACATTTTCATTCACTGTGACTGTTTTAAGTTTGGTCTTTCACCAGGCTTGTTCAGTTGTTCTGATGGGGCAGACTCCATAGCCATGGGGAATTTCTTCAAAGATCTGGCACAGTCTGAAGCCTGGGCACGCTTTGATGAATTTAATCGTATAGAGCTGGAGGTAATTGTAGTATCAGTTTCTTCGTAAAGTTGGTATTCAATGAAAGTGACATGCCTGACAACTTCATTAACAGCATTGACATTAAGCAACATTGACTATGTCTCACAGTTACACAGGGAAGGAAAAATTACAATTTTGGTACATTTTAATCAAACTCCGCTGGCTGTCCCAGTCAAATCTGCCCTTGTTATTTTGTGCTCGGTTTTTTTGTTTGGTTTTTTTTCCAGCATGTGCTTCCTTTAAGTGCTGCTGCGGACATGGTCCTCTCCCAGCCCCCTCTCCGCAAAGTAACCGAGGGAGGTAGAGGAGGGGATGCCGCATATTGTTCACCATAGATTAGCTGTGAGCTCCCTCCCAGACATGCAAGCTTCCACTCCCAGCGTCTGACAGACAGTTGCTAACTTTTATCTGTGGAACGCTCACAGCCAGAGAAAGATGCCCTAGTGCAGTGTTTATTACCTTTCTAGAACCACTTCTGCCTTCAGATGTTCTGCTTTAGGTGAAATGCCTTTGTTCTTGACTGAGAAGGCATCCTGAATAGAGAATTAATTTCACTTCCCCAATTAACTCAAGAGAATAAATGTAGAGAAATATGGCAGGAGGTATTCTCCAAGACAGAGGGATGACACGCGTAGTGTCATGTTTTAGAAACAAACACAGCTCAAGCTTTTAAAAAAAAATAGTTGAATTCGATTCAAATGCCTTGTTTTTGAAGCGACATGAATATAATTCTTTTAAAACACTAAAAATTGATTTTTCAATTTTCCCATTTCCTACATTTATGTTGTGTTTATGTCAATAACACATTTAGTTAGAAATCATCATTTTTACACCTTTCCTTTAAAATGTCTTTATTTTGTACATTTTATTTCTTATCAATGTTTTGAATAAATTATCTTGTTGGATGCATTCTCTGGGTGTATGCTTGTGTGTGGTGGTTAACACATACCTCTTAAAGGGACATTGCAAAATAATTTGACATACAGAATTTTTAAAATTGCCTAATAAAATTTGTATACAGTTTTAAGTTTTATTCTTTATTATACCTTTAGCAAACCAACATTTCTTTCTCTTCAACACAGCAGTAACCTTTGACATTGAGCCTTGTCTGAGTCAGATCACATGCCCCAAATTGGTAGTTATGAATTCAATTCTCGGGTAGAACTGAGCTGTCACCTAATTTCCTGGAGACATGGTGTCAGAGGGATAATGCCAATGTGTCCACAATGACACAGTTGGGTCTGTGCTATTGGGATATGACATAACATTAAGAATGTCCATGTCAAAAAAGAACAGTGTTTGGCTTCCATCAAGAAAGGACATGTTCCTATATAAAATAGAAATTTTATGTTCAAATAAAACACATGAGAAGAAATGTCTGCGTGAAATCTTTATTTGCCTTTGCGCATTTTCCTCTTACTCTCTGAAGAGTTCCCACAGGACCAGCACTAAGCTTCTCTTCATTAGAACCCAGATTTCAATTTAAATTTTAATTAGAACAGATGACTAGAATACTTACTATTCTCTGTAGTTTCTGCATATACCTAATCAGCATCTAGAAGCATGTCCCCTGTTTTCATAAAAAGATTAGGATCTGATTCCACAAAGATTTACTGCTATCCATAAAATTATTTTATATCCCACCATATCACTATTTTTGTGGGTGAGTCATTTTAGAAGAAAACATAGTTTTTCCATTTGTATAGCAACAAAATTCAGCAGAAAACTTGATTTTAAATGTGCACAAAATGTCAATTTTTGTAAGATTATAGTTTTACTAATAAATATCCCATAAGCCCTTGGACTTTTCCCCCAGCATTTCAAGTATAATTTTGAATATTGCAATAATTTCTACAAAGTAAAAAAGAAATGTTATTAATCATACACTACATGCTATTCTATAGCCCAAACTGGTTCTGTTAATAACTATAAATCTGAGTTATCATCTTTTTAATGACTATTTAACCAACACCTAAGTTTTTACACTTTAGAGTTTATAAAACAATTACATTTGATCAGTCACTTATCTATTCAACATATATCTATTGAGCTTCTACTCTGTGCCAGAGGCTATTCTAGATTGGAAAAGTAGATTCAACAGTGATTTGGGCAAGTCATTAACCTTTCTGAGCTTCATTTTCTTTCTCAATAAAATGATTATTCCTATCTCACAGGGTATTGAGAGAATTAAATCAAATAACACACATATAACACTTAACACATTGGCTATATAGCTCAATGAATGTTTTAGCAGTTGTCATTTTAATTATTAGTATTATTCTTATTATTATCATGATCAACTGCACAATAGCAAGAATTTTCTTGGATTTAGTCTCCCAACTCTTTTCAAAACAACTTACTCTAGTGGTAGAAATGAGAAACAGTAAGAACCAAAATCATATTTCCCAGAATATATCATTTGTCTAAAAAAGCCTCATTCAACTCATCATAGAGACACTTGATGAAAGTCAGTGCAGCCACCCCATCTATAGTAATTCATAAGGCCAGCAGTTCACAAGGGTTGTATTTTGTTTTGTTTTTATAAAGGGTCAGATAGTAAATATCTTAGGATTTATAGGACATACTGTTTTTGTCACACTACTTAACTCTGCCACTATAGTGTAAAAGCAGCCATAGACAATATTAATCAGCAAATGGACAGAGCTGTGTTTCTAATAAAACTTTATTTATAAAAAGAGGGGGTAGCCTAATTTGGCTTAAGGGCTCTATCTTATAAGCCATATAAGAGATATGGCTTATAAGAGTTAGCTATATATATATAATCTTCTGCTAAAAATATTAATTGGGTACATTAACACTGTTCCCATAACTGAAAACCCCAAATTCTCAATGGCTTAATATAATTAGTTTGTATTTCTAACACACAGCCTTCCAGTGGTGATATCAGGATCCTATCTCCTTCCATCTTGTGGCAATACCATCTTCTAGGGATCCTTGGACTCCCTTGCTGGGCCCTTTGCCTACAGATAGTCATTGACTGAAAAGAGAGAATGAGAAGGATCATGTGGGACTTCTCATGGCCAGGCCACACCTGACTCCACAGTTCATGTGCCAGTCTTCAAAAGAGGCTGCGAAATACAATAACTTCCTGTAAAAGTGTCCAGTAAAGAAAGGAGGATTGACGGTCATCTAGACAATCTCTACCAAAAAAAGGACTGACAAGTTAAAGTACATACCATTCAGTAAGCTTTGGAAGCCATATTTTCCCTTCAAAAGATCTGAATGCTCCTTCAGAGATAGCTACATAATTTGTCAGTTGCAGTAAAAAATGAAAATGTGAAGCTCCTTCAATAAAAACCAGGTAAAAAGTTTTTCCATCCTTCTGTAGTCTCTCTCAAGCTGTCACAGTATTTTCTTAATCTGTTATTTAACCTTTCATTCTCTGTCATGGAGATACTCAGATGCAAGGGTATTCACCAGCACCCAGGACCACCCATAATTCAGCACGTGTGGCTCACTCTGGACCCTGACTCTTCTATCTGCACTGAAGCCCCCAACCCCACACCAGGGAGGAAAGGTCAGCAGCCAAGATCTAGTCTAAGGTAAATAAGCCTGTTTGTGAGCCAAAACTCCAAGCCCCAGCTTCATGGTTACCAAAGTTCACTTATAAAACACAAATTAAAAAATAAGATTATTAAGAATTTCAAGATGGTAACCACAGAGCATTAAATGCCAAGAGTGTAGCCCCCATCTGAGTGTGTGGGCCTATACCACTGTACTGGTCATGAGGCCAGTCCTGCCATCCTTTCATTTCAATGGGGCCTATACCACTGTACTGGTCACAGACCCATGAGGCCAGTCCTGCCATCCTTTCATTTCAATCACTTGCTGGAGGGAAAGGCCTAGAAGTCCCCACTGTAAGAAGGTTAGTAAAAGTCAAATCTTGAGTCGTAAATCCAGAGCCCTTCTGCCAGCTCCTGCCAGCTGTCCCCAACCTTCTCCAGAAAAGGCACTGCATTAGATTGCTGTAGAATTTGGCAAAAATTGAATTGGGCCTTCAAAAAGACAACCCTTAGCTCTGGACTGTCTACATTATCACATGTTAAGGAAATGTTAATGGACTCAACTCTCTAACATGAAGTCATTCTGTTATATTTTAAATGCAACATTTATCCCTATTTTAAAGGTTGTATAGGAGGATTTTAAGAAGTTAACCACCCATTCTTTATTTAGTCTATGCTACTAATACTGAGGAAGGCGATGTAGAGCCAAGGTGAAGAGCTCTGACTGATAATGTCTTAGTGCCTGATTAGCTTGATGAACATCTGCAAGACGTTGCACTTCTATGAGCCTCCATTCAATCATCTGTAAAATGGGTTTGCTAATATCCACCTCACAGTACTGTGATGAGGATGACAAAGAGATAACCTGTGAACAGATCTTAACCCAAAGAAGCATTCAAAACATGGAAGCCATGGATTATAATGAACTGGAGAAAATGCCAGTCATTATCATTGGGAGGTAAGTGTAGAAGAAGATTTAGATTATGAGTTTAGAGGGAGTATGAGTCCTAAACAAAAACTGTAAAGCTAAGCAGTAAACACATAAAGCCCCGATAGCAGGACATGTGTGTTATAGGTGCAATAATGGTAATGTAGCAGTTTCTCATATGGATTGAAGACGACGCTTGTCAGGGAGTCTTTCCAGGCTATTTTTAAGCCTGCTGTCTCTAAAGGTGAACACTTCCACAACATTTTCTTTGGGGAGGAAGGTTGCACAGTTTAAATGTACAGCTATTTGGTGGCTTAGGAATTTACAGTTGGGCAATTATCTATGAAATGTGGGTGCAAGTAAATAATGCAATGCAGGTACCCACAGTAAATAATAAAAATCAGGAAATGTAAGTGGTTTCTGGATATAGCCTTTGGTATTGCAATTCAGCCAGCATTTGCTATATGCTATTAGCTCAATGGGGAAGAGGAAGCATCCTCATAAAATAAATATTTGTCTGCAAATTTTCCAGTTGAAGGAGAGTCAGGCTCTTAGCTCTGATACCTCCACTGCACATGATGATTGGACATTAGTCAATCGCACAGCCTGGGTCAACCTAAAATTGCCCTGTAATGAAACTGAGATATAATAAAAAGTTGTGCTATTTTTATATTTCCAAAGAAGGAAGCCTCTCATACAGCTGTGCTCTTGTCTTGAAAAGTGACCCTCAAAACAAGAAAATGATACAGGACTATCTAAGCTCTGAGATTAAAAAAGGCCACAAGACAATCTTGTTTCTGTTACATAAAAGGATGTTCTCATGATAGAAGTACCTCCATGGGTACCAGTAATAAGATCAAATCAATCAGCTTTTCCTGAACCTTGGTGATCTTATACAGGGTTTTAAATATTGGAGTCATGCTTACCTCACCAGGTTTATTTTATATTTGACTTCAAAAACGTTGAACTATTGTTACAGGGTCCTGGTATAAAAAGATATAAGTCTGCTCATTTCTACAGTGTTCTAGCAGAGTACTGGAATTTTATTTAAATGTGGAAAATTAGGAAGAACAAAATGTCCAAATCTCTTAGTGAAACACCAGAGATTTCATTTCTATGTCTGTAATAGTTTCTTATGGCTGCTATAACTAATTATTACAAACTTAGTGGTTTAAAATTTGGAAAAAAGACATCTTGCTTTTTCCAAGTCTTAACATCTTAACCTGCTGCTACCTGACACCTGACAGCCACAGCTTCTATTATAGTTTTGCAAAAAGTCAACAATGACATCCCCATTGTCAAAATCCTATCCTTGTCCTAGCCGGTTTGGCTAAGTGGATAGAGCGTCAGCCTATGAACTGAAAGGTCCCAGGTGCGATTCTGGTCAAGGGCACATACCTGTGTTGCAGGCTCGATCCCCAGTAGGGGGCGTGCAGGAGGCAGCCAATCAATGATTCTCTCTTATCATTGATGTTTCTATCTATCTCTCCCTCTCCCTTCCTCTCTGAAATCAATAAAAATATATTTTTAAAAAAAATCCTATCCTTACTTAACTTCTCAGGAGTATTCCACACTGTTGATGATTCTTTTATTCTTCTAACTCCCTCTTCCCTTACAGTTTGTAATGGACAAAGTTGTTTTGTCACCCAGAATTGTATTCTGGTAATGGCATTTGGCTTTGCTCTAGGGAGATACTCATCCCTCCCTCACCTTCAGTGTTACTGAATGTACCTCCAGTGACTGAACTGGGCATGTGACTTAGGCCTAACCAATCAGATGTCATCAGTCTTGGCCACAGTGATTGGCCAGGGACAGGCAAATGGTCCAATCATAACAAATGGCATGCAATCCCATGAATTCTATTGGGACAACTGAGAGATACCTGTTTTCAGCAGAACCATAGAAGTTGACAGCATTTTGAAACTGTCTAGAGTTGGTTAATTTCCATTTAACCAACTATGTGATAATAATGTCTCCAAAGTACCCCACAGGCAACTTACTTTTAATATGTTTAAAAGCAAACATCCTCCTTTTCCCCACCACCAGGCTTAACCAATCAACTCCCTCCCAACCACCTACTAAGGGTTGGATTGTGTCCTCCCAAAAAGACATGTTGGAAATTTGGACCCCTAGTACCTCAGAATACACAAATCTGACCTCCTCTGCTAAGAATCCTACAGTGATTGTTTATTGCCTTCAGGATAAAATATAAACTTTTCAGTATAAATATGAGGTTCCTCATTATCTCACCACCATGGGTCCAGCCTTACCTCCTGCTACTTCTCACCTTGAACTTCACAACTCCCCCTAACCAAATGTCATAATTCCATAACATTCCTTACTATCTAATGGCTCTGTGTTTTGTGTTTGCTTCTCTTTCTGCAAGAATGTCCCTATTAGTCATTCACCAAACTCTTACTCCAACTTCAAATTTCAGCTTAGCATCTCTCTCCTGGGACATACTTCCCCAACTGGGTATCATCTGTCTTGGCCAGTGTCTTAAGTCTCCTTCCTTCATTTCCATGATCTTTGGTGTTTTCTCATCATAGTTATTATAGCATTGCCTGGAGATGTTGGTTTGTATGTCTGGGTTTTCTCAGGATTGTGAGCTTTATGAGGGGAGCAACTCTGTCTTCAACTTCACACATTTTGTATCTACCACAAAGACAGGGCAGAGTAGGGGTTCAGTAAATATCTGTTAATGGTGTGCATAAATTAATTAAAAATTGAAATGTGAGAAAGAGTTTCAGAGAGAATGCCCAATTAATAACTGGCAGAGTTCAATCTCTTTTTACTACATCATGCTGCTCTAATTAAAAGATTATAAAGTTATTATGTATTAATGCTAATAAATGAGGACTTTTAAATTTCAATCATGTTTCTAAAATACATATTCAAAATAACTTGGGAGTATGAATTTATAATAAATTTTCTGTAAACACTGGACAAATTTCAAATCTGTTCTGATTGTAATTTTGGATTTGGCCCTATTTTTAGAAAAAAATTATTTTTACACATTTTAATCTGTTTTTAAAAATTGGAAGAATTCTAATTGGAACCCCCTGGTGGCATCTATGTGCAGTGGACTGTATCTCTATTCTATTACAAGTAGAGTGGGTATCTACCTGTCCTTTTTATTTTTTTAAATATATTTTATTGATTTTTTACAGAGAGGAAGGGAGAGGGATAGAGAGTTAGAAACATTGATTAGCTGTCTCCTGGGACCCTTGAGTCCACAGGCCAACACTCTATCCACTGAGCCAAACCAGTTAGGGCTCTACCTGCCCTTTTTAATTTTAAAGGAACCACAAGATGAAACTACCATTGTTCCCTTTTCCCATTAAGTCTCATTACTTACTATAAAGTTATATTACTATCAGGCCATTTTTGAGTCAACAAAATCAGTAATATTATTACTCTAAATCATGATGCCTCTTTGATGTCAAGAATTTGTATTGATGCTGTATGATTACACTCATGGCATGTTTGAGTGTACTATGGACTCAAACCGGACTACTATGACCTCGTATATGATCAATAAGTACAAGCTGCAAGTCTTTTCCTTTACCCCAGTTGAAAATTCTTACTTTTAACTATATTTCTCTTTGAATTCCACCAGTTAGTACAAGAAGGGCTAAGGACAGTGTAGTATCTCAAGTAACACCTCACCACTGTCCCAGAGAATGAATCTGCTTTTCCTGAATTCACTGCTTTTACCCACATGCCTCCAAAGTTCTCCAGGATTTTTTTTTTCGTATATGATAATAAGACCTAACAAGGAAAACCTCACAGTTTCTTTCCCCTTTTTATTATCAGTTTCAGGATTATGGCCATTTTCTTATTTCTTACCAACTACATGATTGGGAAACAGCCCTCCAAATGCACTTCAGCTTTCTATATATGAGTTACTGAGTCCCGTCTGGTTCTCTTGAATTTTAGTCAGGCCTCATCTAGCCTGGCTGGAGCATTCTTTTCAGCACTGACCAGTAGGATCCAGGACTGCTTCCAACATCAGCCCTAACCTCAAAACCTCACAAAAATGGGCATCATTTTATGTTTCATTCTACATAAGAGTTCCAGGGACACCTACAGCTCTTCACCCAAACTAAAATGCCCAATCCAAAGGTTCCAGTTCTTATTGCATTCTCACTCTTGCCTGATTATGTAGAAAGATGTAGATCCATCCTTTCTAATAGAGTTACCACTGGTCACATGTAGCTATCAAGCACTTGAAACATGCCTTGTGTGACAGGGTAACTGAAATTTTAATTTTAACTTGGAGATTTGACTTTGGGTGGTGGGCACATAATACCATATAAAGATGATATATCACAGAATTTTATACTGGAAACCTATATAATTTTATTCACCAATGTCATCCCAACAGATTTAATTTAAAAATTAAATCAGTTAAATTTAGAAACTGATACTCAATTCACTTACTGGAAAACTTTTAAGGAATAATGTTGGTATGTGATTCAACATTGTCTACTAATTTCATGAAATCTAAATACAGACCAAGTATTTTCAATGAAAATTTAGTGTCCAAATTGAGATGTGCTGTAAGTGTAGAATATCCCCCAGATTTCAAAAACTTAATAATGAAAACTAAAAAGTATCTGCTCAATATTTCATGTTGATTTCAGATTGAAATAATATTTTGGATAAATTAGGTTAAATAAAATATCTTATTCAAATTAATTTCAGTTTTTTTACTTTTTTAATTTGGCCACCAAAATTTGAAAATTACATGTGTGTCTCACATTATATTTCTACTAGAGGCCTGGTGCATGAAATTCACACACTAAGGGCGGGGGGCAATCCCTCAGCCCAATCTGCGCCCTCTTGCAGTCCGGGAGCCCTCGGGGGATGTCTGACTGATAGACATCCTTAGTACTGCCGCAAAAGCTGGAGAGGCTCCCGCCACCACCACTACACTCGCCAGCCGTGAGCCCGGTTTCTGGCTGAGTGTTGCTCCCCCTGTGGGAGCACATTGACCACCAGGGAGCAACTCCTGCTGGTCATTCCACCATTTGGTCAATTTGCATATTAGCCTTTTATTATATAGGATAGGAGAGCACTGCTGTAGATCAGGCTTGGAAATATGGAGAAATAAATGCATTCTAGTCCAACATGCTTAGAGTGCTATTGGGAAAATAACTTCTATTAACCATCTTCTATGCTCCAGAAATTATTTTACATTCTTTACATGTGTTAAATTGTTCAGTATGTTGAAAATCCTATGATGGAGATATAACTGACGCTTAAAGATTAAGTTTGGGCCCGAAAATTCACATAGCAGAGAAGTGGCAAGCTTAGGTTTAAGCAGAATTGTCTAAAATACAACGATAATATTTTAACAAAACTTACTATGTGTTTTCAGAGAAGCTTTTTGTATCTTTTCTTATTTAAACATAAAATTAATCTTCTGCATTGTAATTGTAACTACCTTATAGAGGGATGTGAGTTTGAACCAAGAGAATGAGTGTGAAATCTGAAAAAAGTATCCTGTGTATTAATTACTGTTTTATTTTTCAGATGAAGAAATTACAATGCTAACCTTTGTCTGATTCCTCAGGCCAACTATTTCTACTCCATCATGCTGCCTCCCTTTACAAGATATATATGATACAAATGCATTTTTTTTTCAGTTTGGTGTTGGGGCTGTTTGTTTTGTTTTTGATTTATGAATTGCACCTACTGCTTTACTTTTCCTTGATGTTTCTGGTCATATCACATGTCTGGCCAGTGTCCCCTCAAATATTAATCCCTAAATTAATCTCTTAGTCAAAATCATTTCCCTTTACTGTGTCAAATGGGAGAATTGAACCTATGCTTTTTATCCCCATTTGTCTTATCATCAATAAAAAAGAAACTTCCAGAAATGAATGCCTACTAATTTTAACTAAGTTGAGCACAGTAGGCAGTGCATAAAAACCTCCCAATGACTCTTCCAGTGTTGACTTTCAAATGTGTTATGCTCTGACAAAACAGGAGTCAAAGATAGTCCTTCTTACAGGAACTCAACCATGGAAAGAAACCACAGATGCCAGACGCAGACTGCTATTAGAAGCAACGTGTCTAGAAAGCCCAAATGAAATCATTAAAGAGGACAAACAGATATGTACTTGATTTTAGCATCTCTCCTTCTGTCCCTTACGGTTTCTTATGAGTCACTGGTGAATCCATTTTAATATTAACAAGAAAGCCTTAGTGGGTGAGCCATACCTAAATAAGGTATGAAAAAATAGTCACTAAATTTGTTTTTATTTTTATATTTTTTGTAATTTACAAAGTTCACTAGAATGTAAACTCCTTAACAGCAGGAACTGTTTCTCATTTCATGCATGACTGTGTCCCCAGCACCTAGGCTAGTGCCTGGTCATGTAGTAGGTGCTCAATAAATAGCTGACTGATTTGCAGAGATAATCTAGAAAACTGAGAAGCAGTATAAACATAGCCCCAGTGAAATGGAAACCACAGGCAGAGCTAAACAAGAGTGCTGCACTCTTCTCACCACCCCCTGCCTGTAAGCTGCTGTCCCACTAGTGAACAGTGAGCATATTTCTTTTACATATGAGTTGTGTCCAGTTGTTCCCTAGTCTTTCAATCTGGCTTTTCAAATTGATGAAAATAAAGTTCCAGAAAACATCAAACTCAAGCAGATACCATAGTGAGTGAGCCAGCCTGAGCCAATTAGAGTCGACAGGTGAGAAACCTAATTATGAACCCCACTTGCTGGGGGCACTCAGGGTGTGGTTCAAAGTCCCTTTCATTGTGCAGTGAAAATGCCACACATTTGGAAAAACACATTTGAGTGAATATACATCCATCACCACATCGAGTCCATGCCAGAGGTGAACATTTGCATTCAGGAAAGAAAGACGGTACAGAATAGCTGTCTGGAGCTGGCTCCCACGTGGTGCTGAATTCAACACTTTCAGGGCACACGCAGGTACTGCCTTGCTGTGAGAGTGGGAGGGATTTATACAAAAGGAAGGTGAAACCCCAGGAAGCAAGGAAAGGTATGAGCATCTAATTTCCTTCGATTGGGTCTGATGCTAAATAAAACCCAGCAAGACACCCAGAGCGCTCAGGACCACATGGACAGTGGGGGACGAGAACCTAAGGTTTATAAACAAGCATCTTTCAGACAAACACATTTTGTTTTTCAACACTTTGTGGTCAAGACATGGAAATGTTTAGTTCTTATTTATTTATCCTTTCTTTTTTTTCATTTATTTAACAAATGAAAACCATGTGTCATGGTTGGGTCAGGTACAGGATGAAACAGGTGACGAAGACATGCTGCCTCTTCCCAAGGAACTTGACTCTGTATTACACAGAGAGATAGCCACGGACAAATAATTGAATTGAAAGACAATTTTGTATGTAATTCTAAAGGCCTCGTTTCCTATGGCTACTGTAACAAATCGCCACACACCTGCTGTTTTAAAACAACAGAAATTTTATTTTCTCACGGTTCCGGTTCCAGAGGTTAGAAGTCTGAAATCAAGGTGTCAGCAGGGACACGCTTTTTCCACAGTCTCTAAGGGAGACTGCCTCCTTGCCTCTTCCTGTCTCTGAGAGCTCAGCATGTTCCTTGGCTAGACAGATCTAATCCCTGCCCCTGTCTTCACACCATCTTATCCTCTTCTCCATCTGTCTCTCCTCTGTGTGTCTCTTCTAGGGACACTTGTCATGGAATTTAGTGCCCATGCAGATAAACCAGGATGATCTCATCTCAAGATTCTCTGAAAATAGTCTTTTTCCAAATATGGTCACATTCACAAGTTCCAACATGGGGGCCATCATACAACACACTACAGGTAGTACAGGTCAATGCTATGGGTGTTATAAAAAAAAAAGTCTCCTTAGAGGAGGCAACATTCAAATTGCATTTGAAATGATGTGTAGATAACATAGGGGTTATACAGGCAAAGTTGGGGCTGTGGGTTGTAATTCTAAGCAGAGAGAATAGCATGAATTAAAGTATAAAGACATAATGAGTAAGTATAAAACAACAGCTAGCAGCTTGGTTTGTCTGGAGGGTAATGGGAGTGAAGAAGAGCACTGAAAGACAAGGCTGGAAATAAGTGTTGGCCACTGGAACCTGGAGAAGTCATGTGCCATGCCATGGAGCTGAGCTGTTGGTCAGTAGTTCTTAGCTAGTATGCCCTGGCACATTAGTGGGACATCAGCTCAACAAATACTGGTCGAATGTTTGAATGGCTACACTGCAGATATACTGAGCAACTTCCAACTTTGCAAACTGGACATGCTCACTCTCATCTCTGGATCATTGTACTTGTTCTTTTCTCTACCAGGAATGTTGAGTCAGATTATTCTCATTTTATAAATAAGGAAAATGAAATTCTGAATGAAGTGTCCAACATACTACATTATCAAGCCCAAATAAAACATTCCAGGGGAAAATGATAGGTCTTGTACCTTCATACTGTAATTTGAAAGTAGCTAAAAAGTAGTATAAACTTCAAACAACAAGAGGAAAGCTTGTTTCTTTCTCAAGTAAATGAAGTGAGTCATCCAGGGCCAGCACAGTGACTCTACTCTCTAAAGTCCTCAGGAATCAAGTTGCTGCCACTCCCTAGAGCAGTGATGGCAAACCATTTGAGCTCGGCATGTCAGCATTTTGAAAAACCCTAACTTAACTCTGGTGCCATGTCACATATAGAAATTTTTTGATATTTGCAACCATAGTAAAACAAAGATTAATATTTTTGATATTTATTTTATATATTTAAATGTCATTTAACAAAGAAAAATCAACCAAAAAAATGAGTTCGCATGTCACCTCTGACACGCGTGTCATAGGTTCGCCATCACTGCCCTAGAGTATGGTCTTGTCCTCATGATAGAAGGTGGCTACCAGAAATCCTGCCATCAGATTTCTGTTCCACAAGGACAGATGAAAGGATAGAGATATAAAGGACAAAGGGCCCCTACCAGATGATGTTGAAGGGAAGTTTGTAGAAGCTGCCTCAAGACATTTCTGTATCCCTCACAGCTAAGAATGCCTACCCTCCTCTACCCCCACTACCTGGAGCAGCAGGAGTCAGGAGGAAGCTCTGTATGCTCCCAATGATGGCTCTACTCCTGTCCCCACTGCACACCACTATTGGCTGGAGTAAACATGGGACCACAGGACTCTATGTGCTCTAGCTACACTTCCCTCTGCCCTATCTCAACATTCATGGCCTTACCACCCCTGTCTGCCCTGTCATTAGCTCAGCATGAGGTTTAACCTGTTTATAGTAGTCACCACAAGAACCCCTGAATCCAAGGCTAACCTTCACCCCCCAGTCTCAAATTCCTGCTCAACTTTATGGAGATAGGCAACACCCACCTCTTCTGTCAGTCTCTATCCTTCTACCTTGCTTTATGATGACATAGCACTGAAATAATACCATCACCTGAAATAATACCATTTTAACTTCTCTATTTCTTCCCAATTATAAACTCCTTAAGGGTTAAGGATCATTGGAGTTTTTTGTTTGTTTTATTAACTGCTATCTCCCTAGGCCTCAGACTACAGTAGGTACTCAATAACTATGTTATGAATGAATGAATGAATGAACGAATGAATGAATCACACTAGTCAAGACTTATACATATGCCAAGACCTGCAAAGGAAACTGGGAAATGCTGTTTTTTATGTAGTGACCATAAGTCTCACTAGAAATTAGAGAAGGGAAATATAGATTATGTGGGACAATCAGCAATCTCTAATGCAGATGGTGCCTACTAAGTCATTTTATGTAAACTTTGTAAATACGTTCACCTTCACTAAAATAAAAATATAAAACAACGTGTAAAAATCTGCCTGAAAAATAAGATGGGGGTTATGTGACTTAGGAGTTGAAGTACATTGCTCTGGAGCACAAAATGCATTGTGTCAAAACTTTCACTTTTTGTGTTCTACCAGGTGTGCCATGAAACTTTTTGTAATACTGTTGGGTTTTTTTTTATTGGTTTTTCTTAGAAAGAAATACACAGGGAGGGAGACATGAGTATTTATATGGTCAGAAAATCTATACTCTTCAGAAAGGGCTAATGGTAAGAGGTGAATATAGCTCAGGAGATAGGAGAAGCCAAGGAATTCTGAATTTGGTGTTTTGAAATACTCCTTTAATTTCTATTGGAGTCCAGCTAGTTCTAGATGTCCCTGTTAACCCAATACCTTATCTGCTGTATTATTTACTTACTGAATGTCCCATATGCACATTTAAATGTAACCTTTACAACTGAAATTATAGGTTAATTTCCAGCTTCATCTGTGTTAGCTGACTGTCCTATATATTGCTAAAAATGAATTAAAATAAAAAAGAAAAATCATCTTTCTATTTTTTCCAGCTCTCTTCATAAAATCTGTTATAGCATGTTGACAATTTTGTCAGTAATGTGTGAGGCTGAGCTGAACTCAGTTTTCCCCTCTTCAGATATTGAGGTTAAAGAAGTGCTGACAAACAGGAGTAAAAATAAATAAATAGTAAATAAATAAAATAAAAATAAAAATTGGCACCATTTTTTGGCAAGCTAATGTGGGACCATCATTATTTCAGAAAACAAGGTGGTTTCCAGTGACAGACCCAAGTCTCCCTCACTACCCCCCCAACACTGTTATGGGACAGTGCCCTGAGTCACAGGGGTGGGGAGAAGGCTATCCCTCCTTGGTTATTGTCAGTCTCGTACAAAAGTTTTCAGACAAGTGACAGCAGCATTGTGGCAAAGCAAGTGAATTTATTAAGGAAGCAAGGCAAGCACATTTATTAAAAATACACTTGGATTTTTCATCCACCTATCTACTGATGGTCAAAAGCTGTGATACATTTACACAATGGAGCACTATGCAGCTGTAAAAAAGAAGGATGGCTCTGGGGAATTTTATGCTGTAAAATAAGCCAGTCCGAGAAAGATAAAAATCACAAGATCTCAATTATATGTGGAATCTAAGGAACAAAATAAATTCATAAACCACAGACATGGAAGCATGAAACATACTGACAGATTTCAGAGGGAAGACGTGAAGAGGGCAGTAAGAGATTAACCAGAGAATGTATAAGCATATATGCATAGCCCATGGACAGACAACAGGTGAAGGCCTGGGGTAGGATGTGAGATGGGTGGAGGGGGACAAAGCAGAGAAATGGGGGGACATTTGTAATACTCTCAACAATAAAATAAATTTTAAAAATACACTTGCTTGACATCCTTAAACATTTGACTTCTTTGTTCAGTGGGTGAGATATAGCTCTCTCTTTCTTTCCCCTTACCCTCCTCCAGCCTTAGCATCCTCCAAGTGATATTTGCCTTGGGTTTAGCTGGGGTCTTTGTTCTCTATTTTCCCAGGCCAGGGTGATTTAAGCTATGTATTTTCTGATTAGGGAGGAGAGGTATTAACCAATTACTCTCAAGCATCCTTGATTGCAGATGGTAAGTCTTGCAATTCATAAGCTGGCTGCAAGCTGCCCAAACTGTTTGGCCTTGTTTAATTTTCTTCTCTCAGTTTCCCTATTCCACTTGCCCAGGAATTTTCCTAGCTTCTTACTATCCTGCCACAATCACCAGTGCTACTTGTACACAGAAAATCACCTTCATGCCTAAGGTCCTGAACCAACTAATGAGAGAAAAATGAGTACTGGAACTGCTTGTGTCTTCAAGGTTTTAAAGTACAAAGAGATGGGACAAGGTCTTCCTAACACAGGCACCTGATCCGACCTCATCAAGAAAGTAGTACTTGAGTGGCATTATCATAGCAGTGCATTTTCCCTATCAGAGCCCTGACCCCATTACATTGTAATTCCTTCTTGATTAGTCTTTACCGACCTAGTGTGTGTTCTGTGAGGGCAAGAATTGCCTCTGTCTTTTCACCTAGACATCTCCAAAACTTCTATATAGTCTGGTACTCAATGAATACTATTGAAATGGATCAACTCAGCAAGCATAGCTTATAGGGAAGATGTGAGAGTTGAAGTAAGTGGGGAGCACAAAGAGGAAGGTTAAGGAAGAAATAGATTAGCCTAGAGAAAAATTGTTGAAAAAACCCAATAAAATTTGATATTTTCCTACTGAAATTTTGGTCTTCACACTCAGGTGACCTCAGTTTACAAACAAACTTTAAAATTTTAAGGCATATATATATATATATATATATATATATGATCTAAAATCTTAAGTAGTTATTATTAAAGATGGAATCGATTTGGTTGGTGTCATTCTAAGCTTCATATGAGATAGAAAGAAGCATGAGTTGGTTGTCATAGAAATTAGGAAATGATTCAGATTCTTAAAGAAGCTTGAATAGAATTTGGAATTGACTTGCAATACAGTATATTTTTAGTTGATGTTAAATCCAGATTCAAAATTAAATCTATCAGTTAATTGTGCAGATGAGTTTTTAATTAATTTCATCAAAAGAATTGCTGTGAGGAAATAATGTTATTCTATTTAACATACTTGCTCCAAATTTCTTGCCTCATACTCCAATTCTACTCCAACTATTCCTAACCCCTCAAACAAAAGGCCAACAAAATAAGCAAACAAAACAACCTTTATGAGTAGATCAGAGATTTGTAAATTCTTGCCTTACTTCTCCTAAGGCGCTAGAGGTCTGTTAAAGAGAAAACCACAAGCCCGAAATTGAGTCACTTGTGCTAAAGTACATGATAGCAAACCTAGATTTAATAACCAACTTAATGGCTGTTTCAATCTCTCCAAGAAATGTAATCTTAATCATCCAGTCTGCAATTTTCTGGTCAACACCAATGTGGTCATCTGTCATATGAGCCTTCTACATTTCCCCCCGCTCCCCCCCCCACACACACACACCCCACCACTACCACCACCTTCCCATAGAAAGAAGATGAAATATGTATAATAAAAACATTTGCCCTTCCCTACTCCCAAAAAGAAGTCCTAGTCTAAACATATTTTTTTCTTTTCTTTTGTTAATAGCTCCCTTGTGTCACCCTTCTTCCTATAAATTCTTCCATTTTGCACAATCCCTCAGAACACCCTTCTAGTTGCTAGATGGGATGCTACCCAGTTCATAAATCACTTAATAAAGCCAATTAGATCTTCAAATTGACTCAGCTGAATTTTGTTGTTTAACAGGTCTCTTTTAGAAGATGGTATTTTGATATAGAAAGTGCTTTTTTGTGTGAGTTTCACCACAGCTCTCAGTGTTAGAATCCTGAATATCTCAGTGGTAAATGACGTGTAAATTAAGTAACTTAAAATTTATATTTCCATACATATATAATGGATGATATATATTTCTATAAATACAGTGCTAAGGGGAAAATGTCAGGAGAGATCTCATGTAAACCTTATCGTTTTACTTCACTAAAATCTAATCTAATAAAAGAGAAACATGGTAATTGGCATACAACCGCTACCCTTCCCATTGGCTAATCAGCGAGATATGCAAATTAACTGTCAGCTAAGATGGCGGCCGGACATGAGGCTTGCTTGCTTCAGTGACAGAGGACTCCAACATTCCCCGCCTGCAGCTGCAGGCCTCTGAGCCTGCAGTTTGAAACTATGTAACAAACATAGAAGCTAAACAAAACCCCAGAAACCTGCTTTAGTCAGCGGGAATCGCAACATTGTAAGCAAAGGCCAGAAGCCTTCTTTCAGCAGCGGAGGCCTAAGAGCTGGAGCCAAGCCTCAGAGCTAAAGCTGGCCCAGAATAAAAAAGAA
>NW_006297747.1:226809-239916 GCF_000327345.1 Myotis davidii
TCGGCCCTGCCCTGAGCGTGACTGAGGGTGGCATTGCAACCTCCCAATCCGCCCTGCTCTGTGAATGACAGGGGGCGGCGCCCCAACTCCCCAATTGGCCTTGCTCTGAGCCCGACCAGGAGCTGCAGCTAGGGATTGGGGCCTGCCCTCTGCCACCCGGGAGCAGGCCTAAGCCAGCAGGGTGTTATCTCCCAAGGGGTCCCAGACTGCAAGAGGGCACAGGCCGGGCTGAGGGACCCCCCCTTCCCCCCGAGTGCACAAATTTTTGTGCACTGGGCCTCTAGTCTATATAATAAAAGCCTAAATGACCATTATGGTGGAATGACCAGAATGACTGATCGCTATGATGCACACTGACCACCAGGGGGCAGACACTCAATGCAGGAGCTGCCCCCTGGTGGTCAGTGCACTCAGTCAGAGGGAGAGCCACTCAACCAGAAGCCGGTTGAGTGAGCATACTGGCGGTGGAAGGAACCTCTCCCACCTCGGCAGCAGTGCTAAGGAGCAGCGAGCCAAGTGGTAAGGAATAGCGAGCAGGAGGGCGGTAAGGAGCGAGGGGTCCTTTACTGTGAGAGGGTGCAGGCTGGCTGAGGGACGCCCCTCCTCCAGTGCACGGATTTCATGCACCAGGTCTCTAGTAAAACTATAAAGACAGCACCCTTTATAAAGATACTATCTTGATGTTTTTTAAACATATTATGCATTATAGTCACTCTGCTTTATGTTTATATTTACAATTCCTTCTTTACTAAACAATTTTTGGTATAATGGCGGCTAGTATCTATTAAGCTCTTTCTATGTGGTGGGTGCCATATGAAGAGTTTATGTACATTGTGGCATTTAATTCTCCCAACAACCCTGGGTATAGCTACTATAATGATCTTCATTTTACCCATAAAGAAATTCAGCATAGAAAGATTAAGTGATTTGCCAAATAAAAGGCAAAGTTGCCTCAAGTTCCAAAGCCTGCATTCTCCCCTTTAGCTTTAGAAAATGCTTATAATATGGTATGACCTGGTTACAGATAATATGCATAGTAAAAACTCTTTTGTCTCTTTATGATGGCATTTAGAGTGGTTCTCACTAGACCCTAAGTCACTTTCCCTCATTTTCATCCTTATTCTGGATAAAAGTTCTAAAAGTTAACTTTATTTACCCATGACTTTCTGGTTAAAAAAAAAAAATTGGTTTCTTCTCTAACATCCATTTTGCTTTCTTTTCCCATCACCATTAGAAAAAATATCCTCCAAGGAAAGATTCAAAATGTCTTTACAGAAGAAGAAGAAGGAGGAGAAGGAGGAGGAGGAGGAGGAAGAGGAGGAGGAGTAGGAAGAGATGGAGAAAGAGGAGGAGGAGGAGGAGGAGAAGGAGGAGGAGGAGGAGGAGGGAAGGAGAAGAATTCCCCCAGTTGTCCCAAAAGTATACCAGATCACTCTGAATGCAGCTGGGATTTAATAAGATAAAATGGGGGATCTGAATTGTACATTGAGTGACTACATGTTGCCTTCACAAAAAGGAAGCCTACATATGAATTTATGCTGATTCCTATTTTGAATTAAGCAATGTTTTCAACATTTATATAAGAGTGCCTTATGTTGGCAACTGAAAGAAAGAGAGTGGTGTGTGGATGATTTAGATTGCCTTACACTTTGATTGTCATCGCATCTGTTGTACAATGTCACCAATGTACATGGTGTTCCCTAGCCCTGGTTTGATGTTTTTGCATCTGGGTTTATCTGTGGACTGAGGAAAAGATAAAGCCATAAGCAATGAAAGAACTCTTATTATGAGATGCATCAAAGAGTTTTTTAAAAATGTACAATGAGAAGCATCCAGAAGGCAACTACATTCCTATGTTTCCATAGTTCAATTGGATTTGAAAAATATGAGCAGGATAGTTGTTTTACTCCCTGACCACAGTGGACATAAAGAATGAACAAGAATTACTCTCTAACTAATACTTCTCTAAGCACAGTTAGAAGACAAACAGAGGCATATTACAACTTTTAAGTCTATTTGAGCAAAATCCATTTGAATTGGGCAGCACCTAAATGGAAGTGGTTAGGGGCACTCCACAAACAGGAGCATGAAGCAAGGATTATATAGAGAAGGTGCAGAAGCAAAAAAAGGAAATGAATTGATTGGCTGTGGTTTAACCTCTAGGTGGCTGTTTGTAACTAGTTGTCCTTAAGTTTAAATATTTTAACTTTGAGGCATTTCAGGCTTAGGTTTTGATTTGCCTACGTGAGCCGCCAAGGCATTAGAAACACCTCAGTCTAATGGTTTTCTTTTTAATTAACTTAATAGCACCTAGATGAAATGTCTTTTATGGAGAAATGTAACATACTATGCCAAAGAATGAAGTAAGGTGGGATATTTTGAAGAAGGTGGGAATGAATTTGGACACAACCACACGTGAGAAACTGAAGCCAAACTGGAAAAAAACAATCTGTCATATTTCAAAAGATCTCACAAAAGGCTTTCAAATTCCTGCAGACTCTACTCCATATAAAAACTCTCACCAGCAGTAAATGGTAGCTTCTTGCCAACTGAAAACCTTTATATGGTAATTTTCATAGATTCCTCATTTTCTTAAAAGTTTTCAGTATTTTTTAAGTAAATAAAGACAGAGAACAAAATATCTCTATTCTCTTAGACAAACCCTTTCTAAAATGGGAGATTCTCTTAAATATGATTTTTCTCTCCTTTAAGTGGAAAATCTTAAGTCCATTTGGTGTTTTACTCTTAGACCTTTGCTTTGTGTATTAGAACGAATAGATGTGGAAACAAAATTTGGATTGGAATACCTTAAGTCGAAGCACTTTCACTAAAATGTTCCCCCTTTCAGAAAACACTTTTGACTTTTATTTACATTGGAAAATCCTTGTAAATTAGGTTTTTCTTTTTCCCTAAAATGGCTTGAAACTTTTGCATCATAAAATGCAGATCATTTGGTTAGATACTCAATCCAATATATTAAAAATGAGTTTCCAATAAAAGCAGTTTCAAAAAAAAACTGTTCTGGACTATAACTATAAAAAAATCCATTTGCCTATTTAGTCTGCAATTATTGAATAAGGACAAGACATAAATGTCAATGAAAGACAGATTATTTATTATAGGTTCCCATCTGCTTACTACATTCATTATGTGGGGCTCTTCTAGGTGTAAAATGCTTTATATTAATAAATTCAGATGATGTTTGCTGTTTTATATAAACACAGATATCATTTTGCAGCTTGAACTTAAGTTCACAAAATAAAAAAATAAAGACATGAATTTTGAATCAATAGAAAAATTGTAGTAAGAATGAAAAGCCCATATTCAATGTTTATGCATTTACCTCTTACTCAACAATAATTCAACTTATCACTAACCTCCACTAAAAGAAAAAATTTCAAAGCACTTAAAATCATAAAGTATTTTTAAGTGTTTTGGTGTGATGCCACCAAATGTAATATTGTTTACATTTTCCAGGGACCCTTATAATTACAATGACTTCATCCTGAGAGGACCAGATTCATAACCATAGTGAAATTAGTTTTTTGAATTGTTGCTTATAAAAATTGAAACAAGCCCTAACTGGTTTGGCTCTGCGGATAGAGCGTCAGCCTGCGGACTCTAGGGTCCCAGGTTCAATTCCGGTCAAGGGCATGTACCTTGGTTGCGGGCACATCCCCAGTGGGGAGTGTGCTGGAGGCAGCTGGTTGATGTTTCTCTCTCATCAATGTTTCTAACTCTCTATCTCTCTCCCTTCCTCTCTGTAAAAAATCAATAAAATATATTAAAAAAAAAATTGAAACAAGCGAGAGCATTGGTACACAGGCCAATGGTCATCGATCTATTCTCAGCTTTTTGTCTCACAATGATCAAAACAATGTTTCCACCAGAAAATGAGAAGCTTGACTGCCCAATCAACATAGCCTGAAAGGTACTCTGAGGACACAGGTCTCCGCTTTTGTTTTCAAAGCAATATATAGTAATAATACTTCAATATGACTGCAGGGATACTTTAATATCAGACACTGGCCTGGCTTGGGAATCTAGCTCGAAGCAGTCCTCAACCTATTGCTGTGAAATTGTTATTTGACACATCTCAGCTCATTTTTAAGGTCCGTGTCCAGTAGCCAGAAATGGGAAGCATCTTATAAGACTGAACCTCTCCTCTCTGAGTGTGATTTTTGCACACTTTAGGACCATCATGTTACCGCTTTATAAAACTGATGGTGATGGTGACGATGCTAGGATGGTGGTGTAACGAGCACTTACCATACGCCCGTCATTGTCCTAAGAACTTTTTATTATTTTATCTATATGAAAACCTTATGATACAGATATTATTCTTATCATCTCCATTTGACAAATGAGGAGAAATAGAAGCTGAAAGCTTCAGCCTTCATTGAAATAATCCTCCCATCAAATGAGAGACAGCACTGCCACCCAGATTTGACTGTGTCCAGAATGTATGCTCCTAATCACTACATTATATTAATGCATTGGGTCTAAGGTTCAGACACATTTTTGCTTATTTCATTTGAGACCCATCATTTCTTGATACCACTGGCAAAAGCACTGGATAAAGTCAAAACCTCCCTGGTTGCGGAGCTCTTTGGAGTTATGTGTTCTAAAATTAAAGGAGAGATAAATCCTAGTTGTGTCTTGGGTTTACTGCAGAACTTGATAAAGAGTCATCAACCTTCCTGCCAGGATATTTATCATCTTGGCAACTCTTGAAGAGAAGATGATTTTGCCTTCCACAAATAAGATTTTCCTCAAAGGTATATGTAAGGTAAATGCTAAATGTCCCCAGTAACATTGAGACCCATTTCAGCAGCCCTGGGCTTATGTAAGGAAGCATAGAAGAGTTCAGACATTGTCTTCTATACTGACTGAGGCTGGAGCAAAATGGAAGCCTGCTCTCACACCATCTCCTCAGTTTCCAAGCATCCAAAGTCTTCATCTAGATGTTCACAGCTCTCCTCTGAAGTTCCTCTACACCCAGAGTACCTTCTGCCCTAGTCTTAATCAATGCTTTCCACCTTGGAAAGAAAATTTGCATTGTATCCTCTTAGAGTTCTGCTTAATACTAAGTAATGGGTATAAGTAGAATTGTAAATATCATATCTCCAGTATCTTCTTGATGCAGATACGAGATCCAAAGCTTTGACTCATGTCCAAGGTCATCCAGTTGGTGAGTGGCAAGGGTGAGGAAAATGCTATACCCTGCCTGCAGACTCTCAGTCCTGAGTTCTTTGCATTGAACCATGTCACCGCCTCCTACACCATGCTGTCAGCCAGTTAACCCAAAATATTTATCTACAATATAGTTCCCTTTTGTTTCCCATTACTTATGCATTCCAACAGGGGATGGTTTTGAAGAAAGGAGAGTTGAATAACTTCAGTACTTAAGGAGCTACCGGCCTAAGCAGTCCAGTTAGATAGAGAACCTTCTGGGAAATCAACACTTATATGCATTGCTGAGACATATTCATCATGGTTATCTTTGGTTAGGCCCAACCAAACCTCTAGGAAGATCTTGGAAAGCCACAGCTAATCATAGAATGAATTATGAGATTGAAATCAGGGCCTAAAAGAAGAAAATTTTCAGAATGAAGGATTACTCAGCCTGAAGAAGAAGAAGGAAAAGAAGGAGGAGGAGGAGGAAGAGGAGGGCAGTAGGGTGGCATGAGATGGGAGAAAGGAAATCTACTTTCAGAATTACCTTCAGCTCAAGGGAATTAATAATACAGAAAAAAGTTACTTGCTTTCTTTGGTTAGGATATATAAAAAGAAACTGGGCTTAAATACAGCAAGATAAAAGGGTAGTCCCACTGAGTATCAATGTGGTCCATTCTGTGGCCTCTGGAGGCTTTCTGTAGCTAACTATGGGAGGAACTTGATCAGCACTATGTGGGAAACATCTATCAGAGGCATTGCAGGAGAAATGTATGTCTATCATGATGATGCCAAGCTTGTGGCTGAAGCCAGGGGTGTGCACTGTGCAAGATCTTGAGTTTCCTCACATCACATTACCTGGAGTTAATTTTGCTTGCTTTTGACTGTGGAGAAAATTTGAGGAATCACCTACCACACACAAGCTTCTTTTAGGTGAACAGTGAATCTTCTATGGTCATTGGCAAAAGGATCAAATTTCATCCTGTCTCAAAAAGAACATCCAATTTTGGACCATAATATGGTCAATACTGATCTCTGCAAACAGGTTTCTAAATCAGTTTCTTTACTAGTGCAATGGGATAAGATCTACAATTCTGTCTTTGAATTACTCTGACTGTGCTATGAGAAACATAAAGTCAATCTTCATTGCTACCAAAATCTGAAGGTTGTTTCCAGGCAAGAAAGAAGGTGGTTCTGAAAGCATGATCAATCAGTGATGTCAACCTGCCAGAAGTAACTTATCACGCACAGATATTGGACATTTTAGTTTGAAGCTTTCCTTTTTTCTCACTCCTGAGACTCTGACATTGCCACTTTATTTTTTTCTAATTTATTGGAAGGAAGAGGCAGTGGAAGAGAATTTATGATCGGCAGACAATGAAATGCCTTTTTCATTACCATCATTGTTGATATTCTTGGACACCAGTGAAGCTAGCATTTTCTCATGTCCTTTTGCAAAATTATCTTTATTCTAAAGCTAAGAGTGAGGATTTTTGGAATACATAAAAACTGCTAGTTCCTTTTTTTTTTTAATTGAGAAATAAACTCTGTTTTCAAGGTAGGAGAAGTTCCTTTCATTATTAATTCCAAACATGAAATGGCCTTTGGTTAGTTCTATTTTGATCATCACTTTGATCTTAAAATCAAAGTCATCTTTTCAACACCTAATCTCTTACAGGTAGGCTGGTGAGTTTGAGGTTGATAGGAAAATAAGTTATGCTCTTCAGTAAAGCTTTTAATGTGTGTGGTGGAAAGTGGGGGGAGGGTGATAGTGGTTTTAGGTGTTTAGACTTAATGGGTCTAGTGTTTAAAAATACTCTTTTTTACTAAAAATATCAAATTAGCATATTTAAATAAGTTGATTGAATAATAGTTGCATTGGAGAAGAGGACAGAAAGGGAGCTTGTTCAGTCGGGGAGACTCCATTACAGGACAATCCTAAGTACAAAAGAGATAAATCCATGTTCATCCTTTTGATATAAGAGGTTGTCTTGCACTGAATGTCTGCCATATTTGAGAATAAAACCAGTGGTCTAGTGAATTATATTCTCCAAAATTTTATCTGACTTTTATGACAGCATCGTAATCCATTTGGGTGGCCATAACAAAATGCCATAAACTAGTGGTCTTAAATTTAATTTCTTATCGTTTTGGAAGCTGGAAGGTTGACATCAGACTGCCAATATGATCAGGCTCTGGTGAGGGCCCTCATCCCAGCTTGCAGACAGCTACCTTCTGCCTGTGGAGTCACATGGACTTTCCTCAGTGAGTGCATGGAGAAAAAGGTGGTGGGCAAGCTCTCTGGTGTGTTTTCTTCTAAGGGCACTAATCCTATTTTTGTGACCTCATCCAACCCTAATTATGTCTCAAAGGCCTCATTTCCAAATACCATAATACTGGAGGTTAGGTCTTCAACCTATAAATTTTGGAGAGACACAAACATTCCATCCATGACAGTAGACCTAGAGCTTAACTAAACTGTGCATCAGACTCAATAAAAGCTATGCCTAGGATCTTCTTTTTGTTTTTTTATACTTTCCTAGGAATCCTTCGGAAATCCACAGCCTTCATCCCTGGAGATACAACTTCACTGGTTCCTCTTAGCCTCATCTTTATTCATCCAGAAGGCTCCCACTCTCCTCTCTTCTTTTCTTCCCCATTAAACTGCCAGTTGTCACCCAGGAGGTCAGAAAAGGGGCAGTGTGCATGATCAAAAGGGTGATCATGCTGCATTTTGCATCATTCCATGGGAATATTCCTCCATCTTATTCTTCTTGTATATCTCTGCCACCTGCCCTAGACATCTCTGATCTACTGTCTCTGGTTCATCAAGAACAAGAATCTTCACTGTTCCCAATGCATTAGCAATTTGGGAGAAGAAGGACTTAATCACAGTTTCTATGGGTAAAGTTCCTGATGCTTTCATATACACCGATTTGTGTGAGCCTCGCTTCTATAAGGTGTTATTACTTTGAAATGCTTTTTTGAACATACGAACTATTAAATTTTAATTAATGAAAATTTTAAAAAGGAATGCATACATATACATACATATTTTTTAAAGAACACAGACTAGTGTACTGAGCTCCTATCACATGCTTCTTTCAATCTTGCTCTTTCCAGCTGCCATCAAGGAGGGAACATTTATTCTTTTAGCTCCTAGCAGGTTCCCGGCATTAAGCTGCATCCCACATGGCAAACACAGGTTATAGATCAAAGGAATGCACTTTGAAGCTGATTAGACCTTGGTCCCAAACCTGATTGTGCCACTTAGCCATTCTACCGTGAGCTTATTAATTTTCCTTTCTGAGCCTAAGTTCTCCCATCTGTTAAACTAGAATAAAAGCAATACCTAGGATGATTGCGAGTATTTGATAAGCTAACTCAGGTAAAGCACTCAGTACACTATCTGCCATGCAGTAAACACTGCCCGTTGTCATTATTACCGCTACCATTTATTGTTCAAATATAAACCAGACATAGTTTTTACCTCAGGAGACTCACAATATAATGGAAAAATAAAACAAGCTTAAATAATGCCGGCAGTACAGGCAGATTCCGGAAAGGGGATGGAGCAGAGACATAGATTTTTCTCCCAGCCTCTCTTTCACCATGACTCTCAAATGTCCTAGCTTTCTTGTCCTAAGACTTAGCAAAATCCTGCCTGATTTAAATCCCAGTAATCCCCCCCGCCCCGGGAAACAGAAATCTCAATGCATGAAAGTATGTCGGCAGAAATGGTAAGCATATGGGGTAAAAACAGAAAGAAAAAAAAATGGGAATAACAGTTTAGGACTCCAGCTTGATGTAGCCTTACAATTCACAGCCTTGTCAGTCTGTTGTGTAACACCATTGCTCAAATTTGTGACAAAGTCCCAGCCCCGGAATCCTAGAATGAAGAAATTTGGCATGGGTAGACTTGTTTACATTTCCTTCTTGTGAATACTTAGAATGAAAAATTTAGAAGTTTCTTTAGCTGGTGTTTCTGGTATAGGCACCCATGATTACAAATGGGAGGTAAAACTATCAAATATCAAAGCAAAGTGGGGCCGAAGTTAAGTTGGATCTGAGATGAACTCTCCAAGCCCCCTCACTTGCCCACCTTTCTAAAGCTGTAACAGATGTCAAGGGCTCACAGCTGGTCTACCAGGCACAGGAGTATTTTTCTTTTCTTTTCTTTTTTTTTTTTTAATCAAAAACCTCTCATAGGCCAGGGGTTGTTTCAGGTAACTGACAATTAATATAATTCATTAACATTTATAACAACCCTCTAGGGTGGACATTTTTATTATTCTCAATATATCATCGATATGGAAACTGAAACAATTTGCCCTTGGGCACAGAGACAGTAAACCCAGGCAGCTCTGAAATCCATATGGTATGTCACAGTTTATCTGTGGGGTGTGGGAGGTGCAGGATTTCCACTTTGTGACCACAGGTTATTTATGTAAGTGACATTAGGAAACAGACAGTGACTGTGAATGTGATTTGGGCCTCATCAGGGCTACCTGGCCTGTGGAGTTTGAAAGAGTTAATGTTCCACCTCAAGAGCTAAACTTAATTCTTGCTCACTGATTTATAAGGACAAAACCTCTTCTACCAGAATACTGGTAGGTTCATATGCTTAAATTTTGCCAAAACATGAATTCTAATGAAATTAGGTGGTCCTAATTTTTACTAGGTTTGTGACATATGATCTTAAATTACAGCTCTTATGGATACGGGCAAAAGCATGGAGCACCAGATATTGAGCATATGGCTTCTTTGTAAAACAATTTAAATTGGACTTTTATGTATTTTTCATTTCTCAAATCCCTTTTTCACACTCAAATTGCAGAGCCAAATTCCACTTTAAGCTAGATGATGAGAGGATATATAGTACTAGAGGCCTGATGCACGAAATTTGTGCAAGGGGCTCGGCCTCCCACCACCAGGGCAGCTGCCTCTGCCTTGGCCCCTGCCCGTGGAAGCCACCTCTGCTGCAGCTTCATCTGGAAGGACATCAGGTCTAATTAGCATATTACACTTTCATGATTATAGATAGTTTCTTTTTTTAACACTTGTTATAGGGGAAACTGGTATATTCATTTAATGTTGTCCTTTTTCTGCCTCCATGAAATAACACACCTTGATTCAATGCAGCAATTAAGAAAAGATGGAGATCTATTACATACTGGAAAATATGACCACTGCATGGCCAGTGACTAAGTACTGGGGTAGGTATTCAATATATAGTTGATAAATGAATGGTCCCAGGGACTCAAAGATGAATATGAGTCTTCCATACCCTCCAGTGGTTTATGATCTAGTAAGTCAGTCCTGTAAACTAACATCTAAAATACATTGTGATAGATTTTGAGAACACTGTACATACATGAGCACTATAAGTGATTCCAGTAGTCCCCCCGTATCCATAGGGGGTTCCAAGACTCCCAGTGAATGCCTGAAATCTGATAATAACAAACCCTCTATACATATACTGCTTTTTATTATGTATATATATAGCTATGATAAAATTTATAAATTAGGCACAGTAAGAGATTAAAAAAATAACTAGTAATAAAATAGAACAATTATAACAACATAGTGTAATAAAAGTTATGTGAGAGTGGTCTCTCTCAAAGTATCTTATTGTACTGTGCTCACCCTTCTTATGATGATGTGAGATGATAAAATGTCTGTGTAATGAGATGAAGTGAGATAAATGCTTGAACACTGAGCACTAAGCTACCACAGCAGTGGGTCTGATAACCCAGATGGCTAAGTACCTAAGGAGCAGGAAGCACTGGACAAAAAGATGATTCACTTCCTTTTATACTGAACGGTTTTCAACTGTTAAACCAAACTTGCAAAATTGTGGAGTAAATCTCAGTTGCTCATGATATATTATTTTGTATTTTTATATAGTGCTGGATTTTATTATATTGGTCGGTAATGTCTTTGTGTACTTTTGATATCAGGGTTATACTGGCCTCATTAAGTGATGTTGACCTACTCCCACCTCTTCTAATTTCTGGAATAGTATGCAAAATTGGGATTATTTCTGTTTTAAATGATTGACAAAATTCAACAGTGGAGCCATCTAGGCCTGGAATTTACTTTTAGAGAAGATTTTAAATATGAATATCATTTCTTTAATAGATATGGGTTTTTCAAGTTATCTATTTTTCTCCTTAGGTCACTTTGGTAGTTTTTTTTTTTTTTCAAGTACTTTGTTCATTTTGTATAAGTTGCCAAATTTTTTGGCACCAAGTTTTTTCATTTGTTATTCTTTACTTTTTTGTTATTCTTTAATGTTTAAGAATCTGTACTCATATCCCCACTTTTATTCTTGAGAAGGGTAATTTGTGTCCTTCCTCTTTTTTTTTCTTTTTCTTGGATTAGACTAGCAAAATTTTATTAATAATATTAATGTTTTTCAAAGAACCAGCTTTTGGTTTTACTTATTTTCTCTATTGTTTGTTTAATTTCTATTTCATTATTTCCACACATGCTGGGGTCCAGCCCCAGCGGGTCCAGGGGTCCCCAAAGGTGTGGACGGAGTTGGCGAAGAAGGAATGACACGAAGACAGCGTTCAGTTGATCAGCAGCCTTGCCAGGATCTCTAGCCACAATCTCCAGCCAAGTTCTGTGTCCATGTTCTCTTGCTAGTTTCTCCAGCCAGGTTCTCCAGGTCCTCCAGCCAAGTTCTGTAGCCATGTTCTCTCGCCAGGCTCCCCAGCCAGGCTCGGACCAGGCTCTCCAGCCAGGCTCGGTCGCCAGGCTCTGTCTAGGCTCTCCAACCAAGCTCCGCAGCCAGGTTCTGTCCAGGATCCCCCGCCATGTTCTTAAAGTGATTAATTACCCGCCTGGCAGTTAAGAGGTTTTATTCCTGCCCTAACTTCAGGGGAAAATCCCTACCTGGGGAAACAACCTTTCTCAGAGAGGTGACCTTGGTTAAAACACATAGTGCCAAGAAGGTGACCAAACATATTAAGAACAGTATGCCATATACACCAGGTCCCTTGAAACAGCAAGGATGAACCGGCTCCCGGCACACACATATGTATTATTTCCTTTCTTCTGTTTACTTCAGGTTATTTATGTGTGGGGTTCCCCCCACCCAATTTCTTATGGTGAAATTTTAGATAATTTTGAGAACTTTTTAATATTTTCTAATGTGTTCTATATTATAAATTTTACACTTTGTTCCATGAAATTTGATATTTTGTTTTCATTTCACTCAGTTCAAAGTATTGTGTACTCCCTCTTATGATTTCATTTTTGGCCAATTATTTAAAAATGTATCATTTAATTTCTAAACATTTAATGGTATTATTGGATATTTTATTGATTTCAAATTTAATTCATTTGTGTTGTAGAATATATTGTGTTGTAGAATATATTCTGTAATTGCAATACTTTGCAACTTATTAAAGAGTTGTTTTATGTTCCAGAATATGCTGGTATTGTTCTTTTTTATATAATGGATTCTAAAATGAGACTTATATGTCAAAAAACACATTCATTATTTCTTTAATAGATATTGCCTAATTACTTTTCATAATCACTACTACCATTTTCCATCTTGTCTTCATTTTTCAAATTCTATTTCTTCTATATACTGAGTGAAAATAGTATATTTTTTTTATTTTGCAGCTCCAAGGAAACAAGTGAGGTTTAGGAATTTTTTATAAGTATATTGTCCATTCACATTTTTTATGACTTACTTGTTAATGTTCTTTGTCTAATGCTTACTTTTAAACAAATTTTTAAGAATTTTCTTGAGACTTTTGATTTTGGCCCTATTATTTATGGAAATGACACATTTTTTTCACTTATTTCCTTTATTGATTAAGGTATTACAAATGTGTCCTATCCCCCTATTGTCTCCCTACACCCCCACTCAAACCTTCCCCTCATCCCCCCACTGTCTGTATCCATTGGTTATGC
>NW_006297747.1:240300-244621 GCF_000327345.1 Myotis davidii
ATTTGCCAATGATATCTCCGATAAGGTTTTAATCTCCAACATTTACAGGGAATTCATACAACTTTAAAAAAGGAAGACAAACAACCCAATAAAAAAATGGGCAAAGGACCTGAATAGATACTTTTCGAAAGAAGACATAAGGAAGGCCAAGAGACATATGAAAACATGCTCAAAGTCACTAATAATCCAAGAGATGCATATCAAAACGACAATGAGGAAATGACACATTTTTATCCTTAATGTTATATACAATAGGGAAATATGTATATTTATAGAGTTTCTGTAATGGGTCAGGTACTTTACATATGTTTTTTCCTAATCCTTTAAAACAGCCTTCAAAGGCAAAAATATATTTATTTATATGCCATCAGTAAGTACCTGGTACTAGTATTACAGCTTCCAATTTTCAGTTGAGGAAATTGAACTAATTGGAGTTACTTGCTGAAGTTTACACAGGAAATTTACTGCAGAGCTGGGTTTGAATTCTGATCTGTCTATCTCTAACACCTATGTCCTTATTACTACAACATTCAGCCTTCTTTTGAATAAAGAAAAAGTTAAAGGTGCCAATGGCCTTTTTTGTTGCTACTATAATTAACAATAATAATCCTCTTATATATATATTGACATTTCTCACTATAGGAGTCATGGAATACTATAGTCAAGAAATAAGGTCATGCCATATTCACCAATAATACATCTGAAAAGGGATTAATACCAAAAATTTATAAAGAACTCATACAACTCAAAACAACCACAGAAGAAAAAACAAATTCAATTTTTAAAAAAATGGGCAAAGGACCACATCGACACTTCTCCAACGTAGACAGACAGATGAAAAGATGCTCAACATCACTAATCATTAGAGAAATGCAACCTAAAACCACAATGAGCTATCACCTCACACCTGTCAGAATGGCTATCATCCGTAAATCAACAAACTAACAAGTGTTGCAGTGGATGTGAAGAACAGGGAACCCTCATGCACTATTGGTGGGATTGCGGACTGGTGCGCCACTATGGAAAACAGCATGGAGGGTACTCAAAAAGTTAAAAATGGAATTGCCTAAGACCAAGCAATTTTATTTCTGGATTTATATCTAAAGAAGTCCAAGAAGTCCAAAACACGAATTCAAAAGAATTTATGCACCCCTATGTTCATTACAGCATTATTTACAATAGCCAAGGTATGGAAGCAACCCCACTGCCCATCAGTAGATAAGTGGTTTAAAAAGCTGTGGTACAAATATACAATGAAATATTTCTCGGCCATAAAAACACATGAAATCTTACCATTTGAAACAGCATGGATGGACCTAGAGGATATTATGCTAAGTGAATAATATCAGTCAGAGAAAGATAAATACCATATAATTTCACTTATATGTTGGATCTAAAGAACAGTATAAACAAACAACCAAAATGGAAACAGATTCATAGAAATAGAGAACAGGCTGATGGTTGGGTTGCCACAGGGGAGAGGTGTTGGGGGACTGGATGAAAAGGGTGAGGGAACTGAGAAGCACAGACTGGTAGTTACAAAATAGTCATCGGGATGTAAAGCACAGCATAGAAAATATAGTCAAAATATTATAATAACTGTGCATGGTGCTAGGTGGGTACTGTAAATATCAGGGGGAAGATTTTGTAAAGTACAGTGGGGCCTTGACTTACAAGTTTAATTCGTTCTGAGACCGAGCTGGTTAAGGAGCTCTTTAAGGAGCTCATTAACTCAAATTACCCTGTCAATTCAATGCAAAAAATCAGCCAAGAGACAGCTGGTATCTCAAAGAACTCGTTAGTCGGGACACTCGTAAGTCAAGGCCGCACTGTACATGATTGTCTAACCACTAAGCTATACATCTGAAACTAATACAAAGTAACATTAGGTGTAAACTGAATTGGGGAAAAAAAGAATATTTTTTAAAAGAAATAAGGTCATGCAATCACAAGCATTGTGATTAGAGCCACATTCTATCTTCCCATCACTGACCAAAGATCACCATGCCTAGTCTATCTCATCATTAGTGTTCAATTTCTCTTTCTGTGGACTCAAAACATTGCTAATTACTATGCCAATTCCATTTCCTTTCATATTAGCTATAGCTTCAGTGGAAACATTCCAGAGAGTTATCTATACAAGGGCAAGGTCCAAGAGCCTAAGCTAATTCATGAAACATTCATCAGAGTTTCCACCACAGGCCATGATCTGTGCCCATTTAGATGATCCACAGGAGTCAGAGAGTTGAGGAATCCCATTTGGTAGAATGGCAATAAGTAACCCTTCAAAATGCTTTGCAGGCAATCGTTATTATCTTAAACTCTGGAAACAAAGAATGAGTGAAAGAGATGCTTTTCCCATTATCCTTATTATTGCCATAGAAGCAATTTGTGCGGGCTGTCATTTTATAAGACTACGCACTGCAAAGTGCCTAGCCATTGCTATTGGTCCTCTATTATGTGAAAGCAGCTGACCTCTGCTCATGCTGAGGTCCTCTACCACATTCTGCCCACTTCATTAATATGGGTTTAGAAGACATACTTAAAGCCTTTCTGGTTGTTTGGGACTGCCCAGATAATTCATCCTAGTTAAGAGTTTTATCTCTTTACTCAAGCTGTTGCTACCAATAGATGTGCTGAATAATTTTGACTAGAAAGAGCTAGCAACCATATCATTCCTGGCTCTCCAAAGCAAATGAAAATAACACAGCCTGGCTCTGTTAAGATCTATTGAGTGAAAAAAACCAGTTCTGAGGGCTTCTTAAATGTAAATTCATGCCAGACACTGTTCTAGGCTCAGGGACACATACAACAGTGAACAAAACAGCGGGGGAAAATCCCTACTCACATGGAGCTTATATATTAGAGGGAAATAAATGTGTCCATTAAAAAAATATATGGCTGTCAGCCCTGTCACTTACAAGCTGCAAGTGCTTGTAAGGTACATAAACTGAAAGTTACATAAACTCTCATCTTCCTCATCAGCAGAGCAATTATAGTGAGGGTGAGCATAAAGGTAAAAAGAGATAATATACAGAAAGTGTTTTACCACAGGGCCTAGCACATAATAAGCCCTCAAAATAAATAGGAGTTGTTGTTACATTTCTGTTCACTCATGTTTTCAGTGACCATTATTTTTAAAATTTGTTTTATATACTCTCAACCTAATCAGTTGAATGTCCACAGTCTAATTTTCTGTTGTATCATATCTGACAAAATTCTAGCCATGTCCTTCCATATTATCTCTGCTCAGCCACACTGTATTCTCTTTATTTTAAGTCCTTGTTAACTTAAAATGAATCAGAGATGTCCTCCCAAATCCAATTTGTTCTACCCAAAGTTAACGTCCCTCTGCATATAATGTAGGTCCCACAAGAGAAGGATGTCGATATCTTGGGTGATTCGGGGAGGAAGCAGTCATGAGAATCAACAGTGTTGTGGAAGTGTTTTCAGATGAATAGACAGTCGTGCACATCGCAAGGCAGTACGCTAAGGGACAAATCAGCTCAGAAACATTGACTCTCTGTCACTTCTACTGCTTGGAGGAAATGAACAGCAAAAAAGGAAGCAATAAAGTAGTTGTTTAAAAACACAATGCAAGTGGGGGAAGGGAGGGGGTGTGTGATGTTCTTAGAGCAGCGGTTCTCAACCTGTGGGTCGCAACCCCTTTGGGGGTCGAACGACCCTTTCACAGGGGTTGCCTAAGACCATCGGAAAACATATAATTACATATTGTTTTTGTGATTAATCACTATGCTTTAATTATGTTCAATTTGTAACAATGAAAATACATCCTACATATCAGATATTTACATTACAATTCAAAACAATAGCAAAAGTACAGTTATGAAGTAGCAATGAAAATAATTTTATGGTTGGGGGTCACCACAACATGAGGAACTGTATTAAAGGGTTGTGGCATTAGGAAGGTTGAGAACCACTGTCTTAGAGCATTCAACTGGAATTTAGAGCAATGAGCTTCTAGTCATCCCTCTGTCCCCAATCTGATGCATGACACTGAAAATAGCATATATCCTCTCCAAGCTTGTCTTCTCACCAGTAAAATCAGGCCATGCCACCCTAAGGTTCCTTGTTGCTTCTAAATTTCTGTGTTAATTTCTACTGCATAGTTATTTTTGAATGAGAGGTCTATAAGAATAGGACTTTTAAAAGATATTTTCCTTCCTTCTTCATCAATGATCTGTGGAAAATAAGATCCACTGACAGAGTTGCTAGAAAGATCAAATTGGAAAGTATATGTAGAGTGCTAAGCATAATATTGGCATGTAGTAGGCTACCAACACATGATGTTCCTATACTT
>NW_006297747.1:244642-255341 GCF_000327345.1 Myotis davidii
ACAGAGTGTGCCTGAAATGTACAGTAATTAAGTTAAAAAAAATGACCCCTCTTTAAAGTAAACTACCACAGGGAAAGGAAAAAGTAAACACATGTAGAAACAAAATTAAACTAGTCGTGGGGTAATGGATATTTTTGGTTCATTCTTCTGTTTGAGAAAAAACAGGGTGGCGATTTGACTCAGCTTTACTTGGCATTGAATCCAGCTCTGATACCAACTAGTGGCCTTAGACAAGTTTTATAACCTCTTTATAAATGAAGGAGCAATAATGCTCCCTATTAAGGAATGAGTTTATATTTGTGAAGCACATATTAAGCACTATTTAATTGTTAAACAAAATACTTTCCTAATCTGCAACAATGGACATGTACACTCATAATGGAAAGGAAGGGACATTCCTTTGTAAAGCCATGATTATTACCCCTAATCTAGTAACTTTTTCTATGCCAAGCTTTGTTCTAAGCACTTTATATAGATTAATGAACCCTTACAATAACCCAGTGAGATAGGTACTATTGTCATTAGAGGAGAGAAGCACCCAGAGGGCTACTGTGCTAGTTTCTTCAGTCTCACCAAGGCACAAGATAGAAATCCGCCCATCCCTAAGTGCCTTCCCTAGTGTGCTGCCTCTGCAGGTAGTACACCTTAAAACTCATTTGCATAGAGGCCAAGCTGCTCTGGTTGGTGAACTGGGACAAACCTCCAGTTCTCTTCCTGACACCTGCTAGGTGTCCAGTTCACATGCTTCTCTTGCTTTTCCTCTTATCAAAACGGACTCTCTTTTCAAGTTCTCATGTAGGCAAAGTGAGGGGTTGACAGTAAAAGGGCTTGGTTTGAGTCCTGGTTCTATCTTAAATGCTGTATAACTTTCCATAAGTAACATGATTACTTAGAAACAGTGGTTCTCAACCTTCCTCATGCCGCGACCCTTTAATACAGTTCCTCATGTTGTCGAGACCCCCAATTTCATTGTTATAAATTGAACATAATTAAAGAATAGTGAATAATCACAAAAACAATATGTAATTATATATGTGTTTTCCGATGGTCTTAGGCGACCCCTGTGAAAGGGTCGTTTGACACCCAAAGGGGTCGCTACGCACAGGTTGAGAACTGCTGCCTTAGAGCCTCACATTGGTATGTAAATTTCAGTCCATTCTGTTTCTGAGAACTTTTCAGTCAAAGAAAGAAAGAGATAGAGAGAAACTCATTGCCATTAAGACACTAAATGTGTGGGGCCTGGATATACTTAAGGGAGGACACTAGTTAGAATGCCAACATCTTCTCTAGACTGTTATGCTGGACTTGGATGGCAAAGATCACTCAGAACTATCCACCCTTCCCCTCCATTGCCCATTCTGCCCCATGGTGCTGCTATACACCAGTATTTCTGAAGGTCACAAAACTAATCTAACACTCAAGGTTAGAGTTGTTGACCCTTTTGGTTTCTTTTGTTGAATGCAGTGATTTTCATTAGGAAAGTCCCCAGTGATACTGACTTTGATAAAGGTTTGCAGTAGAAAATTTCAGTGTCTTCTGCATATTTGCTGCTACCAAGAAGGAAGGGGAGAGAAAGAAAAGCCATCTATAGATTCATATTTGCTTACACTTATTTTTATTATCCAGAATTACCCCAATTTAAAAGTCTTCAGCCAGAGAATGCATGAATGTAATATTAAAAGGCTTGCAACATTTCTTCTCTGCTTTTTCAGAAATTGACCATTTTGACACAATTTACAACAATATTAGTATTCTCAGAAAAATGTTACTAGGTGGCATCCATATAATTTGGCCTACCACTTTAAAAATTATTCTAGTTTATAGTTTAGGACTTGTTAAATTTATGACCTGATTTTTTTAAGGAATAAGTAAAAAGGCTCAGTGGAAAACTACAAATTTATTTTCACCCTAAGCGTTTTAAGCTTGATAAAGAAAAGAAATGCATTTGTTATTTTTGACCTTTTACAGACATATTTGCCTTTCAGGATGCATTAGTAATTCTTCAACATCTACTAAAGTTGCTAGCAGTTCTGTGTATGAAGGAACCATTTCTCAGCCATCTCTTTTTCCTGATACTTTCTGAAGAAGACATTCTAATTTTTTTTGGTTCAAAACATGAGCATCATCTGGCATAACTTTTCAGTATCACTCAGTAAATATTCACTCATATATAAGAAGAATGGCTGCTTTTTATTGCAAAACTTACAAGTAGTTCTGCTGGAAGAGTTGCGTGTGTTATTTATAAATTCACAACTCTGCAATGCAGATATTATTCCCACTTCATAGATAAGAAAATTAAGGATTTGAGCATCTAATATGCTGATTCTGATGACACAGCTAGCAAGATATAGAGCCGAGACTAAAAAAACCAGGCTAGTGTTCTTTCCTATTCATCATAAGTTACTGAGCCATATTAGAATCAAATAGAGAGCCATGCAGAAAAATATGATTGACATGGAAGTTTCCAATGCAAAACGGATCTTTCTTACAACTTTCTACAGATACAGAGAGTTGGCACAATAGAATAAAAATCATTTGCATTTTGAAACCTAGTAGACTTGGATTCAAAACCAGCTTCACCACTTGGCAAATACATGACTTTAGAGAAATTACTTAATATCTATAACTTCACCTCATAAAGTTGGGAAGACTAAATAAATTAATCATATAAGATTACCTGCATCTGGTATAGACTTAACAAATAACTGCTTAGTCTATTATTTTTAACGTGTATTTTATACTGCCTAAACATATAAATATTCAAATGTAGTTGTCCCCATATATGCATAATCCATGGACACAGACAATAGTATGGGGAAGGCCTGGGGTAGGCAGGAGCTGGGTGGAAGGGGCAAAGGGAGGAGGGAATGAGGGACATCTATAATACTGTCAACAACAAATTTTTAAAAGGTAGTTGTCCCATGACTTCCTACTGTCACAATTATTGTATTTCTTTTGTTTTGTCACTTATCAACAGGAACATAAACCACCTTCTTACAGAGGATTTGCAGGATTTGTTAGAGAAGCTGTTTCCCCTGATGCATGTTTGAGAAGAAGCAATTTTTTTTTGTCACCAAAAAAATAAAGGCCACTTTCCATCCTCAGATACACAAGGTTTCTATTATGAGAAAGCAGATTGAATGCAGGTCCAACAAGATGTGGCATGGTATCTAATCAGAAGTGAAATAGAACTGGGACTCAACATGATTTCTCACAGTAATTCTTATACATACTCAAATGGAAAACTTTTTTGGTGTTGGCTTGAGAAGGTGAATTGACTATCCCATTAAGGATTGGTCAGTATTTTTCATAGGTCATTTGAACTGAAAGGATGTTAAATGAACTTGAAATACTGATTTTTGTAGTTACTAAACAAAGTATGACCTACACCCATAAACGTAATGGAATTAGGCAGTTAGGCAGCAGTGGCTTTGAATGACAAAAAAGTCACTTTTCCAAAAGATCATGGAGGATGGTGTTTACTGGGTCCAAAAAGAAGTGGCAGTTGATTTAACCTAAGGAGTTCATAACAAGGAAAGCTTGGCAGAGCTGAAAGGGTATGTGGGCCAAGACCAAAGTCCTTTATAGGGAGGGAACTCCAGGGAAAACTCACTATTCTCTCCCAAATACCCATGGAAAACCTATTCTATGCAGAATTTTCTTTTTTACTTTTTCCCACTCCATTCCTGGCCAACTTGCAATGTCCTGCCAGATGGAGTTTTTAATATTGTCAGTTTCACACCTTTTGTCATACGTCTTATTCTTTCTTTCTTTGTATTTCGTTAAATTTACTTGGGTGATGTTGGTTAATAAAACTGTATAGATTTTAAGTGTATAATTCTATATTATATCATCTATATGTTGCACTATGTGCTCACCACACAGAGTCAAATCTTTTTCTGTCACCATATATTTGACCTCCTTTGCCCTTTACTTTCTCCTGTCCCCACTTCGCTCTGGTAACCACAATACTGTTGTCTGGTAACCACAATACTGGATCCATGTGTTTTTGTTTGTCTTGTTTACTCATTTGTTGTTTTCAGGGATTTTTTTCTCAAAAACTAATGATATATTTGAATTGTATCTCTGTAATATGTGTTTTCAGTTTTTGTATCTCACATATGAGCAAAATCATATGGTTCTTTACTTCTTCTGACATCTCAATTAGCATATTCTCAAGATCTATCCATATTGTTGCAAATGGCAGTATTTCACCTTTTTGATGGCTGAGTAGTATTCCATTGTATATATGTGCCCCATCTTTATCCAATCACCCATAGAAAAACATAGGTTATTTCCATGTCTTGCCTATTGTAAATAATACAAATGGCCAACAGATATATGAAAAGACGTGCAAATTTACGAGCTATAAGGAAAATGCAAATCAAAACCACAAGGAAGTACCGCATCACACCTATTAGAATGGCTATTATCCGAAAGACAGGAAATAACAAGTGTTGGAGAGAATGTTGAGAAGGGAACATGCTTATATTGCTGATGGGAATGTAAATGAGTACAGTCACTATGGAAAAAAAATAGTTACGAAGGTTCCCAAAAAATTAAGAATAGAGCTATCGTATTATCCAGTAATCTCTCTTCTGGGTATCTACCCAAAATTTTAAAAACATTTACTTATAAAGATAATGGCAGATTATTGTATGTATCCCACTGGAGTAGACTTTCATTCATGGCTGCTGACTTGAAGAAACCTGATGACACTGGGAAGTGAAATCTATCTGCATTCCATCGAGGCATTTATGTGTTTATACAACATCTATGAAGCTGCATAAATGCAGTGTTGCTCTGGCCAGCTGTTCTGTCAGAATGATGATGATACATAACTCCTCCAAATGTCCTACGGTTTATAAAGGAATTTTCATACAAGTAAACAAGCGGGAGAATATTTTATTGGGGTTCTAAGATGCAAAGGGTGTCATTCATACCTCACCATTATCTCAAGATAATCATCATCAACATTTTTCAGTTGAAAAAACCAAGGCTCAGAGAGCTTCAGCAACTTGTTCAAACCACATGGTTAATAAATGGTAAGTTTGGACTAGAACCAGATCTTTGTAATCTAAACCTAGACCACTACAAGAAGATAAAGTTGGAAAGGCTGAGAAATATGCAGAATACGGAAGTCTAAGGATGGGTTTCTGGAAGGAATATAGATAGGAGTGAACAAAATAAAAAAGAGAGGCACCCAGAGTTGGGTTGAGAGGCCAAAGAAGATTTGTGACAATATTTTATATCCTTTCCATAAACCTATCCTTCCATTCATTTATACTCTTACATCTTGTGATAAAGCTTCTCTTATTAATTGAATTTAATAGATATGGAAACAGAGGCACAGACAAGTGAATGAGTCTGGCCAAGGCCAAAGCCAGGCAGACGCAGGATTCAAATTCGTGTCTCCCTGGACTCACTCTTAATCACAGCTCCAGGTATCCATGAACATAAATATTTGTGGGAACAAGTATTTGAATATATCAAGTCATATAATTTTTAGCTTACTGTAAATCCCACTGTCAAAACAATTCCAAAACACTATACATTTCAGTTAGAGAATATGCAAAATGCCATGATGACCTATATCATAAGGAAAACAGCAAAAACTAAGGAATGCCAATACTACTGAAATAACCAAGCTGAAGTCATGGGGTGCTAAAGATTATTGAACTCTTTCACAGATATTTTGAAAGGAGTGCCTCCGCACCGATGCTGACTAGTCATCATTTTCCTCAGCTAATATCATTGCTGCACAGAATATCATAAAGTTTAGGAACAAAGAATATAATTCTAGAATCCTCTATAGGGGCAAAAAAAAAAAGTTTAATTCAAGGAGAAGTGGATTTTTTTTCCACTTGCGTTTGCTTTATCATGGCACATTAACTTGATGAAAATTTCCCTTGTGAATATCAGGAATTGTTTTGACCCTATGTATTTGTGTGTTTATTTTGATGATTCTAAAATTAGCAAACAATTATTGTCACCATTGATCCTAGAGAATTATTCACCTGTTAGTGAGTCAATAGCTGCATGGGTTTATGGTATCATGAGGGATATTGACTGTCAAGTTTATTTACAGTAATTGATGAATTTTTAATTGTTCTTTGTTCCTGTTTCTAAATGACTAAGCAGGGAGGACCACTTTCCTGGATGAAGAAAAGACTCATAAGTAAGAGGGAAAAGGTCTTCAGGGTTACTTGAGAAGAAATAGGAGAGTCTTAAAGAACCCCTAGAAATTATTCTAACACCAGCAAAAGCCTAAGCATTCTCCAGGAGCAAAATGGACTGCTGTCTCCCATGGGAAGCTTCCCCCACTTTTCCTGCTTGAAGTAGAACCTTCCTCCTCTACCTCTCCATTCTGACTTATCCTCTATCATCTTTCACAATGGGTGACCTTCCTCCCTTACAATAGTGTCTGACATAGTATGCATTCGATTGAGTATGTCATGTTACTGAATTCATTCATGAGGCTGCTTCCGCTGTAACACTGTGAGCTCCTTAAATATAAGGATGGTATGTGTTTATGGACTCTGCATGCCCAGAGCCTTGCTTCATGCCTGGAGCTTCACGCATGCTTGGTAGAAATTTGTTGAGAGGCAGTATGGATGACAGTTAGACTTTGGAGCCAGTCAGCATGTGTTCAAATCCTGCCTGTGTTATATACTAACTCTGTAACCATCGCGAGTAACTAATTGTTCCATGCCTCAGTTTCCTCATCTGCAAAATGGGATAGCAGAGAACTTATAAGAGAGCTGAGAGGATTAAGTATATTTTTATATTTAAAATGTTCAAAACAGTAACAAGCAATTCCCAGTCTCAGTGGTTCAACAAATAACAGGTTATTTCTTCCGTACAGATGGTCGTTGACAGGTGGCTGTTCTCTAGGTAATGACTCCAATATCTAGCTCCTTCTGTCTTGTAATACTACCGTCTTTAATACATGGTACCCAAGACTCCATGGAAGGGGAAGCAAAAATTATTGTATCTGGAAAGTTTTCTTAAGGATGAGACCAAATAATGACATGCATCACTCTCCCCAGAACCAGTCTCAGGACCTTTCCTAGATGCCAGGAAACCAGCCAGCATAGTCTACATTATGTGTGCTGACTAAAAATGAACTAGTTTGGTGAATGAATAGTATTATATCTTTCACTCAAAAGACTTAAACAGCTGTAGCCCATGTGGATCAGTTGGCTGAGCATCATCCTATGCACCGAGTGGTTGCCAGTTCAATTCCCAGTCAGGGCACATGCCGGGTTGCAGGCTTGATCCCAGTAGGGGATATGCAGAAGACAGCCAATCCATGTTTCTCTCTCTCATCAATGTTTCTCTCTCTCTCCCTGTCTCCCTTCCTCTCTCTCTAAAATCAATAAAACCATAGTTTTTAAAAGACTTACATAGATGCTAGCAATGACTTATAAATTTAAAAACATCTAAAGTCATATAAGTAGATGCATATGATGGATAGTTTAGTTTCAATTGCTAAAGTACCCCTCTTTTAATTTAAATTCAATTGTTACCTTCTGCATTCTCTTGGCAACACTCTGGTATACTTGATGCTTCCAGCCCACCTCGGACCTTTAAACCAGGGGTCACGAGGGCCTCCAGAGGCAAGGCAGGTGACATAAAGGAACAATGCAGCAGAGGTGGTTGGGGACTGCAGGGCTCTGGGGCTACACTGCTTCATCAGGAACCACCATAGTAGTCAGCAGTAACACCATCCTAAACTTGCCCAGGCACTCCAGTTTCTCAAGAAAAGCCAAAAATAATGATTTAAAATGTTGGCAACTACTTCTAATATTTTTAAAACACAAGGTTAGCAAAATATATGTTTTCCAATAAGAACAAAGCCTTTACAAAGAAATGTTAAGATGATATGTTAATATTTTAAGGTATATTGATTATACCTAAGACGTGATGAAAAGATGCTCAATAAAATGGTATGAAAGCAAGACCATCCTATCTAATAAAAGAGAAACATGCAAATTGACCATAACCTTGACACCCTTCCCATTGGCTAATCAGCAGGATATGCAAATTGACTGCCAACCAAGATGGTAGCCGGCAGCCATGCAGCTGAAGCAAACAGGAGTCTTGCTTGCTTCAGTGATGGAGGAAGCCAAGGTTCCCCGCCTGCCGCGGCCCGGCTCTGAGCTCCGGAAGCAACAATGTTGCAATTACAGAAGCTAAACAAACCCCAGATACCTGCTTTCAGCCAGCCGGGGCCTCAGAGCTTAGAGTGGCCAGTGATGGCAACAGAGTTTCAATTACAGAAGCTAAATAAACCCAGATACCTGCTTTCAGCCAGCCATGACCTCCACCCATGCACCAGGCCTCTATCCTATACTACAGGCAGGGTGGAACAGTGTGAGCTGCCATCCGGGCCCCATGTGCAGTCCTGGGCAGCGGGGCATAAGCCCTGCCCCCAGCCAGAACCCTATGACTATTGGAGAGCAGGAAAGTGCCACTGAGTCCTGGGTCAATGTGGTGATCCGGCCATCGGTAAGTAGAAAAGTGCAGCTTGTAGGCAGCCCCCAGCTGCGCCTGATCTGGGAACAGGAAAGCAAGCCCAGCCTGTGGGCAGCCCCCAGCTGTGCCTTCTCCCTGGTTGCCATGAGGATCCAGGAGCAGGAAAGCAAGCCTGGCCTGCGGGCAGCCCCAAACTTTGCTTGCTCCCCAGTTGCCATGGTGATCCGGGAGCAGGAAACCAAGCCTCTGCTGCCAGACTGTGGCCATCAGTAGGACATCCACTGAGGGCTCCCGGACTGTGAAAGGGGCAGGCTGGGCTGAGGGAACCCCACCCCCTAGTGCATGAATTTTGTGCACTGGGCCTCTAGTGAGATAAATAAAGAAATTAAAAGATGGAAGCTTATTTTATGTGTCTGAACCTTTACCATCACAGCGAATGGGCCTCATTCTGCCACCCCATCCCCTGAGTATGTTCTCCCTACTATTAGGATATGCTCCCTATTTTTCAATTCTGGTTAAGTGCATAGATTCTGGAGCCAGTCTACCTAAATTGAAGACAAACTCTAACACTTCACTGGCTGTTAACCCAGTTCCCCCTTTTGTAAACTGAGGATGCAAATGGTATCCATCTCAAGTGATTGCTGAGTGATTTCAATGAGCTAATATGTGTAAAATATTTAGAACATGCCTCATGTGTAGGAAGTGTTTGATATATGTTTGCCATTACTTTTCTTCTTATTATTATTACCTCTGCTTTGCAGGCTACATTTGACCAGTGGGACTTCAGTTTGCAATTTCTGCTATAAACCATGGCAACTGGGATTCAAATCACAAATCACTTAGCATCCAATAAAACCAAGCATGCGAGAATAGCCCCTGCTACCTGGGAAATCCCTGGCACCTCTTTCTTTGCTTTGCGCCATCACTGCCCCCCCAACCCCAGCCCCCATTAACTCTTTGCTCCCTATTCCACTCCTTCTTCTATTTGGCTCTTGGTTTCTGTTTACAGCTCAAATTTTCAATTCAATTCTTGCTCTTTGCATTGACGATGTTATGTTTCTTGGTTTTGACTCAATTTCTCCTAGTAAGGCTTACCACTCATCCTAGCCTCTCACTTCTGGCCACAACTACTGATTATTGGCCTGGCTAAGTTGAAACTCCCAGAAGAAATAAGGCATTGGCTACACAGCTAGTGAGCCAAGGAACCAGGATTTGAACCAGGTCCTATGATGATGGCCAGGGTTTCCAAACTTTTAGCCATACTGCAGTCAATCTTTATTTTTGCTGAAGCAGAAATTTGAGTCTCTGATGACTTTGGAGTTAGCTTATGAGAACAAACCACTTAGTTAGGAAATCAGACTCACCCCAGGAGTCAGATGTCAATGGGCCTTTGCTATTCTGAACTCATTACTGAGGTGTGCAGAATTCCCATGAGGTGACAAAAGCTTTGTTTCTTTATGACAAATGGCCATACAGTGAAAGATCAAATTTTAGGAGAAGTTAAAAATGCATGCAGTGAGCCATCAGCAACAGAGCTGCGTAGGAAGTAGGAAAATCTCAACAGATTTAAGGGGATATTCATAAAGATCTGGATATTTCTGTCAACAAAACTAAGGGTATAAACAAACAGTAAAAAAATGATGGTCCACTAGCTAAATCTGGTGATTTGGGGAAGAAATATACTGTCAGAAAGTATTTGAATGCTGTTAAATATTTATGCCTCAGCTATTGGCACTACTTTGTAGAATTTTGACTGACTGGCCTATTATATAAAATAAATAAATGAGTGTGAAAAATTCAATTTCTATACAACATTTTATATTCCCCCTACAGATTTCCATTAACTTTGATATCCTATTGCTTAAATAACACATCCTGGTCACTTGAAATATTTTAACAAACTGCCTCTTTTCCATGAAGCTATAAACTCATTTTTAAAAAGTCATGACCCTGCAAGATCAGAATCAATGAAACATCTTGTTGGATACAATTTAGTCTCACTTCATAGAGTTTACCCAGCATATGCCAAACACAGTGATAAGGACTTTCACAAGCATTTTATTTAATCTTTATAACTATCCAATGCATTTTATAGTAATATCATCCCCATTTTCCAGTTTGGGAAACTGGTTTCGAGAGAGTTAGTCATTTGCCCAATATCACACCACTAGGAAATGGTGAATTGGAAATTCTGACTTAAATTCGGTGTTCTTCACTCTTT
>NW_006297747.1:255356-284636 GCF_000327345.1 Myotis davidii
TCTTTCCTTGGCCTCCCATTGTTGTAATTCAGCACTTGAAAATAATTTTCAAAAAAATAATTTAGCCTAGAAAAGTATCCATCCATTAAAAATGATTCCATTGTCCCTCTCTGTTCCTTGTCATGCCTGTGATGGAGGAGAGCATCAGTTGTTGGAAACATTCAATAACAATTCCTCAGATGGTATTTCTAATTTTAGCCTCCTGTGGTCCCTGTTTCTTCAGGCAACGAATAATTTGCATGGCAAGTTTACTTCTGAGAAAGACATTAGAGTTGAAACCAAGGACACTTAGAACAGTTTCATAGGAAAGCTTAGCTTTAGAACTGAATTGAAACTTGCTAAAACTTCATCACTGATGGTTCTCTATTGATTATATAATCTTATTATAGTTTTCAAGTATCTATTAAATTGTATTTCAACACAATAACTGTTTATATTTCCACATTGATAATGGCAAGACAGTGACTCTAAAGCTCATTTGAAACTGTATTTTTATTCCTGATAATAAACTTTGCCATTCCTTGTTCACCCCCGTCCCCTACCATCATCCAGGCGTTCTAAATCTATTAAAAATTGAGGGTCCTAGGTCCCAGGTTTTAATCTCATGTTATCACATTCTTTCATCTACCACACTTTTTGGTTCAGATAACTACTAATCTTTGGCCCACTTCCCCTAGATTTTTAAAATACTTTCTTATCTCATTGTCATTCTAACCAACACTATTTTATTACAATTCTGGTGAATTCTGTAGACCAAAGTATCATCAGATAGTAAATATTTTAGGCTTTATCGGCCAAGAGATAAAAACAAAATATTATGTAAGTATTTATATATCAAAGAAGAAAAGGCCTGCCCTATCCTACCCACCCCATTTGCTTAGGATGCCATCATAATCTGTTCCACCCTCCTCTCTAGTTGCCCAGATCCCAGAATGCTCTTTCCTCCTGGAGAGTCCAGCCTTTCAACTCAGGCAACTGGCAGAAAGTGAGGGAACTCTCTGAATCACTGACTCCTGGGATGAGGTTACACAACTTGGTGCCTGGCATTGCCAACAGTAGAATCTTTGGTGGGTAGGTGATGACCAGTATGAGTTTTGAACAGCACTACAGTGTGGTCACCAGCCATGGTGGTTGGCACTGGGACTGAAGGTGGACACAGTGAAGAGATGCACCCATTGGTCTCTGCGGTTCACAGGGGTGGGGCCATGTAAAACTAAGCATTGGGCCAGAATAGACAAGATTAGGCTGTGCTTTTTTCACCCCCTGATATTAATTATCATTCCAATACCTTGGCCTCTCAACCTCTTGACTTCTTTTCTTCTGATGATCTTGTCCTCACCCTACATTTGACATCCATTCCCATGGTTATGGCTTCTCATTGCTGAAAACAGCAACCACTCCCCACAAATTGAATTCTCTGTGTTCTCTCTCTTACACCACCCATTTTTCCAGTACATTCTCTCTAGACCTTCAACACCAACAATTCTCCAACCCACCAACTCTGACAATCCACTAATCCTTACCTCCTTTTTTGCTGTATCTCAATATCTTCAGGTTGAAATCCATAGAAATCACAGCTATCACTCCTGCTATGTAGCTCTAACTCTCTTGAAATTTTCTGACTTCATCACACCTGAACACTATTTTATGCCTACTCCTTATTGCATCCACACAGCTGAACAGAGCTAAAAAAGCAAAACAAAACAAAGCAAAACAAAGCAAAAAACACCACTGTACTGGCTGGTTTCACTTTAAAATCAAAACCTCTCCCCTCAAGTGGTATTAGTGCTGCCTGGTAACCCACATTCACTAACTCTCCTAGATTACTATTACAGGTCTTCTCCTTTTTTCTCCAGTCTCTAATATCATCTCGTTCTCAGTTGATGAACATGCTTCCTATTTCAATTAAAAAATAAATCAGAAGATATAATTCCCACAAGCTCACACTACTGCATCTATCCACCCACTCACATCTTTGCCCAAAGAGTTTCCCTTCTCTCCTGAGCATGCTCTGTCCATATTCCCCCTAAGGCAACATTTGCATCAAATCCCATCCACCTTGCCTACTCAAGGATGTCACTTTAGAAACCCATACCTCTCTCTGCTGCATCACTAAGTTTTTCTCTTTTCTGTGTCATTCTTGCAAATGTTCAAAAAGACCTCTTAACTCCACATATCTTAAAGAAACTTCCCCATTCTCTGTACCTTGTTGGTTCATATTGATGCTCATTGATACTTTCTGATCCAACTCCCTCTCTTTCTTTTCTGCCTTTAACCATTCAAATAGGGACTTGCCTCCTGCACTCCACCAAAACTATTATGGTCAAAGTCCTTGGCTTGCAGATTGTTGAAGCCAATTAACCCAGTGACTATTACCCATCTTAGTTTCTCATCCTAATTGACCTTTCAGAAGCATTTGGTACAGTTGATCATTTTGTACTTTCTAAATTTTTTCTTCACTTTCTTTACAGAAGATGATACTCTGCCCATTTCCTCCCATCTCACTATCATGTCTTTCTTAGTTTTTCTCCCCAATCTCTAATCCCTTAAGTGTCCATTAGTCCTTAGACCTTTCCTTCATATATACTCACTCTTTAAGGTATTTCATCCAGATTAATGACTTTAAATACAATCTTTACACCAACATCCAAATTTACATCTCCAATCTAGACCTGTTCCTTGACTCCAGACTCAAATAACCAATTATAGTTTCACTGTTTCCTCATGAGTTTCTAAAAGGTGCCTCAACTTTAACATGGCCAGGGGACTTTCACCTCTGATAGTAAAATTATCTGAGTACCTGAGTCAATTCTCTTGATTAAAAATAATTAAAACTCCTGAGCTGAATTTTTTTCATGAAAACAATGTTAGTAATCAGGCAATAAAGCAAGTCCAAGGACTGAGAGGAAGCAGGAATTCTGAAAAATTAGCAGAGCACTAAAGCTTATATTAAAGCTCAGGTATTTTGCCCAATAGACTAATAATGTTCAATATTCATGTTTTATACGGTGTGTGGAAAAGTTGAAAAAACCCAAGGCCTGTAAAAGATGGAAAATCTGATAGGCAACCTTCTCCCCATAAAACTGGAATGCCAAAAGGCTACATAATCAGTTTATAGGCAATATGTAGCTTTTATGAGTGATATATCAGTTCATGATAATATATCACCATATACATTAGTAAATAAGTGATATCTGGTAGTATAAATACTTAAACTTTGTTGTTGGCTGTCTTAGGTTCTTTGTATTTCAATATGAACCTTAGGATCTTCTTGTCAATTCCAACCAGAAAAAAAAAAATCCCTGCTAGTTTACAATTGGGATTCCATCAAATCTATAGATCAACTTAACAATATTGCTAACCATAAACATGGTATATCTCTCTATTTAAGACATGTTTAATTTATCTCAGCTATGTGGTACTTTTAAAGTTTTCAATGTAGAAGTTTAATCACTCTTAAATATGTTCTCATGTATTTGATACTTTAAAAAAATTTAATGTTATTTTATAGTTATTTTTAATGTTTATTGCTCTAATATTAAAATGTAATTGATTTTTATATGTTAATCTTTTATCCAGTAACTTTGCTAAATTTAAAAGTTCTTGTAATATGTTTGAACATTCAATTTTCTGGTCACATTTGCTTTTCACTCTAGTAGTCCTGATGACTTGACATTATTTCTATGAAGAATAATTACTATTCCACTTATTACTTTTGATTTGCTGGGGAGAAATTAGAGTAATGTGATAAAGTAATCTATGTGAAGAGCCACATGGAACCCAGAAGTATAAAATATTAAAAAGATTATTCTAAATGAGGTATTTTTTCCTGCTCTTATCTCTCATTTCTCATTGAGAATCTACTTCAGTGCTTGAAAGCTTCTGGCATACCAGTATTCCAGGGAAAGTAAGATTTCCCAATGGCATATTTGAAAATTATTCCAAAATTCCCCTTCATCCATCTTTTCTCTCAAATGTCTATTATACTGCAACTCTGAAGAATAGCAAATTAAACTATATCTTCAAATTTTTCTATCTTTAACAAAATCAGTAATTACTTAAATGGTAATGTGGGTATAATAAATGACCCAAGTTATAAGGTAATTTTCAGGCCTTATTGAAGAATAACATAGAGAAGTGAAAAGAATCCAGACTTTGGCATTCTAAGAGTTAGGCTTCAATTCTCTCTCTTCTACTTGCTAGATGAGTGATCTTGAATAAATTACCTTTGTAAATGTCTGAACCACTATAATGATGATATTATTTTTTTAGTTTTGCCAAATTCCCTTTAATTTTTATAGCCACATGAGCTTGAAAGGTATATATGATCTATACAATTCTGACTCGTTTACTGTCAAAATTTCAAATAATGTTTGTGAAAAGCACAGTAGTATCCATCTAAGAGTTGTTTTCAACATATTCATAAACTCTTTTTTTTCTTTATTGACTAAGGTATTACACATGTGCTCTTGTCCCCTCTTTACCTTCCTCTCCCTAACTCATGCCCTCACCCGCCGGTGTCTGTGTCCATTGGTTATGCTTATATGAATGCATACACACAAGTCCTTTGGTTGATCCATACCCTCCCTTACCTTCCCTCTGAGGTTTGACAGTCAGATTGATGCTTCTCTGTCTCTGGATCTGTTTTCATTCATCAGTTTATGTTGTTCATTATATTCCACAAATGAGTGAGATCATGTGATATAATGAGAATATTAATTGCCTCTTCTCAGCAATGCTGTGATGGTCCAATAAGATGGCATATATAAACCACAAATCTCAGCGTCTGGTGTGCCATACACATTCAATAAATACTAGTTCTCCAGATGGTTGCCAGAGGAGAGGGGTGTCAGGATACTAGGTGAAAAGGCAAAGGAACTGAGAAATACAGATTGGTAGTTACAAAATAGTCATGGGGATGTAAAGTGCAGCATAGGAAATATAGTCAATAGCATTGCAATAACTCTGTATGGTGTCAGTTGGGTACTGAAAATATCAGGGGAAACCTTTGGTCAAGTATATGATTGTCTAATCACTATGCTATACACTTAACATTGATACAAAATAATATCGAATGCATACTGTAATTGAAAAAAATCTTAAAAAATAAAAATAAATAAATAAATACTAGTTCTCCTTTCAGCTCTATTATTTTGAAATATATCACACCTAATCTTTTTGCAAGAATACTTGGAATGTAAGTCACTATAAATTAATTTGGGGTCTTATTAAGCTTACCTCACCTTCCTATTTTTAAACTGTAACCACACCTCAAAATACTATTTTATTTCAGAAGAATTTAAAATTTGAATAATTTACTATCACATCACATAAAAGGAGTAATGGCAGACACTGCAAAGCACATCATTCAACTTCTGCTAAATCCTGATACTGTACTGCATTCCTAAATATTCCTTTCCCATTTCTTATAGCAGCTCTTTCAAATCTCCATTCTTTTCAGGGCCTCAAGGACATTTCAGCCCCATAACTCTCAGAAGATATTAAAAAATAGATGCTACCCCACCGTGTAATTCCCTGAAGACCCCCTCCTCTACTTACTATATTTCTGGATGTTCACTTCTTGCTTATTTTCCTTCTCATTTCAAAAATATGTCCCCCCTTCTTTCTAAGGAAATATCTTCAATTGTATTCTCTACTTCATACTCTTTTATCTCCCCCAAAGTTTACTGAATCATTTATTTCCTCCATGTTTTACATATTTGATTTCTTTATCTAGGCAGGCTCTTCTCCCTGGTTTACAAACAAGCTGAGTTTGGTCCTTGCTTCCTTTCTGATTCTACATTAGCTCTTTGGGTTCTCTCATATCCTACCCATTCTCCTTTTCTGGTGACTCTCACATTCTCAGCTCTAGCCCTGACTTCATGCATGCGATCAAGATCAGTATTTTCTACTACTTATTGCTTGGCATTTTCACTGGGCTATTCCACCCAATATTCAAATTTAGTGAGGCCAAAAAGGAATGTTACACTCTTCCCCTACTCACTCTCATTTAGACTTAACCCTGAGGGACACTGAGCCCTCTGTGCTGAGCTAGTGGGAAAACAGAGGACTTGGAACTGGTAGGCCTTGAGCTAAAAGAACAAACTCAACTGTCAGACCTATCTAAATGTAAAAGGTAAAATAAGCACTGGAATAACATATGCAAGAGAAACTAATATAGTAAAGTACGGATCAGTAGGTTAGAGCGCCTATTATCAACTGGTGTGCCACAAGAATTTTTAATACCTGACTATCTAGTTGGGGCACTGACCTCTTAGGTTGTCAAAAAAAAAAAAAAAAGATAACAGCCAACACAATGGTCATCCTATATTTTTGTCAGATCAGCAAAAAAAAAATATTTTCAGTGTGCCACAGAATTTTAAAGATTAGTTTATATGTGCCATGAGTTGAAAATTGCTGGTTTAAAGCCATGTGGAAATTAGGCAGGTGGGACTGTAAACGAGTCATCCTCCTGGTTAGGACAATAGTTCCATTTAGTGATTGAAGATACCAAAGCAGACCTTCCAATAATATAGAGCTGGTGAAAGCTTGTAGGTTTCCAGAGCCCATTTCAGTAAAAAGGTTGGCATCCAAGGTAGTTTTCCTTGCCCTCAATGATAGAATTGCATACAAGATGAAAACGAAGGTTGATCAGCTATCCCACTTCTGGGGATATATCTGAAGGAAATGAAATCACTATCTCAAAGAGATATCTGCACTCCTATTTTCACTGCCACATTATTCACAACAGCCAAGACATGGAAACAACCTAAGTGTCTGATGATGGATTATGCCTATGGGATAACTCAGCCATAAAATAGAAGGAAATTCTGCCATTTACAACAACATGGATGAATCTGAAGGTATCATGCTAATGAAATTAGAGAATGAAAAATATTACATGGTCTCACTTCTATGTGGAATCTAAAAGAGTCTAAGTCATAGAAACAGAGTAAATTGATAGTTACCAGGTAGGGGTTGGGAAAATGAGGAGATGCTGGTCAAAGAGCACAAACTTTCGATTATAAGATAAGTAAGTCCTGGGATCCATGTCCAGCATGTTGACTGAAGTAAACAATAGTGTATTATACACTTAAAATATTCTATGAGAATATATCTTAAATGTCCTCGTCACTTAAAAAAAAAAAGGTAACTGTGAGGTGATGGCTGTTAACCAATCTTACTGTAGTAATTAATTCATAATGTATACACATTATACATATACTAGAGGCCTGGTGCACGAAATTGGTGCACGGGTGGGGTCCCTAGGCCTGGCGGGCTATTAGGGCTGATCAGGGCCAGGATGATCAGGGCCTGAAGGCCCAGCAGGGTCAGGAGAGGAGGTGACTGTTGCCAGGTTGGGAGCAGAAGGAACAGACGCCAGACGTTGATACTGCCTTCAGTGCCCCACCACCCTGTGGTTCCCCACCTCCCCCGCTCCTCCTTCCCTGGGTACCGCACTGCCACGGGGGGTTGGGAGAGCTACTGGCCAGGGGAGGTAATGGGTGGAGGGGTCGGGAGAGATTTCAATCCCCAGTTTGGAATGTGCAGGAGGCAGCCAATCAATGATTATCATCACTGATGTTTCTATCTCTATTTCCCTCTCCAAAATCAATCAAATATGTATTTTTTAAATTTTTAGAGGAAGAAAGGTAGAGCAAGGGAGATATTGACAGGGGGCCATTTGAGATCTTGTTCACATTTCAAATAGGATAACATAAGGTGGTCCTCAGAGCGTGACAGGTGAGGAGTGGCAGTGGGTGGAGCAGGGCACTGTGGGCAGAGAAGCAAGCTGTAATGACTGGAAATGTCTGTGACAGTGATACCGAGCGTTGTTGGGGCCATTTCTGGGATCATTCATCCCCAAGAGGTTTTGATTCCAAATGGGAGGAGAAACATGGAGATCAGCGAGCCTTTCTTAGCCTAGAAGGTGAGGTGGGCATCAGGAGTGGACTGCCCTGCTTCCCTACAAATGTAAACACATAGTGTAACTGGAAGTCAGTCAGCAGCCAATTCAATGCCCAGCCAGCCCTGGTGGCTGTGTTCTGCCACTATCTGGCTGTGCTGTGGTGCTATTGGCCAGGGAGGCATAAGCCATGCCCCCAAGCACACATAGTATATGAAGGGGCAGGCAGGAAGCCAGAAGCTGGAAGTTGGAGCAGAGGTGGCCTGGCAGCAATGCATCCACCATAGCACTGGACAGGGAGCAGCTGTCATGGACCAGCTTTGGAGTCAGAGAGGCTGTGCTTCCTGCACGTCACCGGTGAGTCCCCGTGAGCCCACAGTGCGCCAGCCAGGCTGGGCAGGGCCTGGGGAGGCCTTTCCCTCCTAGAGCCGTTCTTCCCAGGGTGGCAGCCTCGGACGCTTTTTTTTTTTTTTTAGTTTATTATTTTTATTGGAAAGCAAACTCTGGGCTTGCGGTTCCTGAGATCCCTGGGCCATAGTGTGTGTCTCCAGGCCTCACTGCGCGCCCCCTCCTCCTCCTCCTGTGTTGAGTATTTGGCCCCTGGTGGTCAGTGCGCATCATAGCGACTGGTCTACCGGTCAGTCTGGTCATTCCACTGTAATGGTCACTGGTCTTTTATTATATAAGATATCAAATCATCACATTGTACCCCTTAAACTTACACAATGTTATTTGTCTATTATATCTCAATGAAGCTGATGAAAAAACAAAAAGGCAGCTAAAGTTGATTCATAATGGAAAAATACAGCAAGTATGAGATGAAGGTCCATGGAATGCCAGCTTTATGAAGCTTAGACTAACTGAGCCAAATGTATTCTCTCAACAGATCTTTATTGAGCACTTACTGTGTGCAAAGCAATACTAAGCTGGGGCTTGGGATTGCCATTGTGAATAAAATAAATTCACACAACACAGTCCTTTCTTTCATAGGCAGTCTGGGGAAAGTTATAAAGCAGTAAAGAGCCAATTACAATCTGGAGGTGGAGGGGAGATGCCAAGATGGAAAATGCAGTGTGCTAAGGGGCACCTAGCCCAGAATTACAAAATTAGGAAATAGATGGTGAACACTCATCATGTTAGCTGCTAACTGAGCATCTTTAATCCCTCTTTGAATCCTTGGGAAATTTTCAGCCTTGTGCATCCTTCTTCTCTAAAATAGGACCAAGGAATCTTGACACCCCAGTCTATTATAACTGGGATACACTAATCAGCTTTGTCTCTGGGAGATTTTGGTTTAGGATTGTGAAAGATGAATAAGAAGCCCTCTACCCCATGGAACCATTTTGCCTTCAAGGCACCCAATCCTTAGCAGCGACACTGGTTGGAGCGTCAGGTTCCTGAATCGGGTTTAGCAAGAACACTGGCAGCTGTAGCAATTCTAGTCAAGTCAGGTTCCAAAGTCAAGTCGATGCTCTAAAATTTCATGAGCCATGTAATAACCTTTTCTGCTTAATAAACCAGACTTGGTTTCTACCACTTGCCACTAAAACCACTTCCCAAAAAATATTAAATGCTTCCCTAGGGGAATGATATCAAAATTGAGATATGAAAGGGGAGTGGGGATCCTATATAATGTCTATGAAACTTATTAAGGAGTAAATTCTAAGCATCCTCATTACAAAAAGAATTTTTTTAAAATTTTCCCCATTTATTTGTATTGTGTCTGTATGAGATAATGGATGTTAACTAAAATTACTGTGATAATCATCTCACAATATAGATAAGTCAAACCTTTATGCTGTACAACTGAAACTCTTACAGTGATGCATGTCAATTATCTATCTATCTATCTATCTATCTATCTATCTATCTATATAAAAGGCAAAGAGACAAGCCAACTGGGAGACCGGCTGACCAGCTGGTAGGTATGATGTGCACTAACCACCACCAGGGGCAGACGCTCAACACAGGAACTGCCGAGCAACAGCAACTTTGCAGAGTGCCCTCTCACACTCCAGGACCCCTCAGGGATGTCAGACTGCTGGTTTCAGGGGAGATGCCAAGATAGGAAATGCAGTGCACAAAGGGGCACCTAGCCCAGAATTACAAATTAGGAAATAGATGGTGAACACTCATTATGTTAGCTGCTAACTGAGCATCTTTATCCCTCTTTGAATCCTCGGAAAATTTTCATCGCAGGCCAGGCCAAGGGACCCCACCTGCCGGAGGGACCTTGCTCACTCCGCAGACACCCTTCAAGCTCTGGCACCACCCCAGAAGTGACTGGCCAGGGAGGGACCACAGGAGGTTGGCTCCAGGGTGTGTATGGCCCATCTTGCCCAGTCTTGCCCCGCTGGCCACCTTCTAATTAATTTCTTTTCAATGTGCACAAATTGGTGCACCAGGCCTCTAGTATCTCAATAAAACTGGGCGGGGGAGAGGGATTAGTTAGGGGAAGAGGAAAACAAAAGTGTTGGAGCATAAGGGATAATCTGATGGTCCCCTGAAGAGACAAAGAGAACATTGTGTATTTAAAGGGACAATAAAAAGAGTTAGGTGGCATGGGATATGATGAGTGGTGAGAAATGAGACTGTACGGGTAAGTAGGGACCTGGCCAAGGAGGATCTCACAGACCAGGTTTGGAAGCCCTTAAGCAAGATTGGCTCAGCAGATGAGCAGGACTGAGGTTGTGGTTGAAAATCTCATTGCCAAGAACTAAGAGGCTGGGAGAGACTCAAGCTGACTTGTCCTGCTTACTGCCTCCAAAAATAATGTTTTTCCCAAAACTCTTTAACCAAGGCTGAGTATCATTATCTTCATCTCCAAAGTAGATACTGCAGAAGAGAACACCCAGGGCAAGGTGTCTATCATGAAAAACCTTCCAACATGGACCAGAAATCTACCTATGAGCATTTCATCTAACAGATGGATGGACTTTCAAACCAATAGTGTTAAAAAAAACCCAACACCTTAATCATGTCATTTATACAGTATTTCTGTCTCAGTGCTTTTGCCCAGAGAACCCAGTTGGTATTTCATTTACCACACTTAAAGACGGACTGTGTATTCCAGGAACAGTGAGCCAGAACACCATCCACAAGTGACTAGTTTTGAAGAAGCCATAAGAGTGTCACAAATTCAGCCACACTACTTCCATGGTCCAATGACCATTGAGTACTTAAAAACATGGTATCAGGGTGTTCTCAGGCTATTCATGAACACTGTTACAAAAATACTTATGAGAACACATAATAGTGAGAAACATTCATTGAAACAGAGTTTAAATGCTAAGAGAATGTTTAATGTGTGCCCACGCCTCCAAGATGGAGAGAGAGTATGCATCATGTTACAAATTATTTAATTCCCATCTTGCCTGTGTCTGGAGACATGAGTTAAAAAAAAAATCTTAGGTCATTTTTCCTTTTTAATATGACCTAATAGTCATGTAAAGCTGAGTCTCGAGTTGGTATTTACCTAAAAGAATAAAAAACTAACCAAAAGAAACATCACCCAGCTCATCCTTTTGTCCTTAGGCTTCCTATCCCACTCTGATACTGCTTTTCTTTTTATGAGCAAGACCTAATTCCATATATCTGATATCTTCCTTTTTCACCTGGTGTTTATTGTTGTTTTTTACTTCCTTTGTTTTTATTACTAAATTCTTTCCTGTGGTGCCGGTCTTCTGTCTTAGGGAGAAAGTTCCTTCATGAAGTTCTCCTGAAAAATCTACACTTCCCAGGATCCAATCAGATTTTCACATTCTAACTGGGTCTGAGACATTTTCCAATTAAGATTGCATGCATATAAGCATAACCAATGGATGCAAGACACTGAGAGGTGGGGTGAGGGCATGTGCAGGGGGGCGGGGAGGCCAGGGAAAGGTCAATGGGGAGAAAAAGGAGACATGTACTACTATTTATAATACTTTAAACAATAAAATTAAATTTAAAAAAATCACACACTCAAATATAAACAAAACCAGGACCTTGAGGTGGGCAGGGGAAGTTTCTTAATGAGGTCATGTGTTTTAAAAGGCAGTTAATATGAATCAAAAATTTTAAGAAGCTCAAGGACCCAAGATCAATTATAAATTAGTATAGGGTAGGCATTGAAAAGAAAAATACCAGACCATGAAAATGCTTGGAGTCTACAGCTTGAATGGAAAACCTACTTCCTAATTTTGATTGTCCTAGCAGAGAAAACGAATCAGATTCACTATGTCACCTGAGACTGTAAGTCCCCTAAGAAATGCTGCTGAGCCTTCCATATTTACTTAGACCAGCAGTTCTCAGGCTTTTACTGGCTTTATAATCCCTCTAGACTTGTCAAAAGTCAGATTGTTGGTTCTTATCCCAAGAGATTCAGATTAGGGACTCAACTATTTCTATCAAGTATCCAGGTGATGCTGACAATGTTGTTTTGGAAACACTTTGAGAACCAGACATAGATGATGGCAAACAATAGCCCAATCTATTACTGACAAGGTGCTTTCTCTTTTTCTTTTCCTCCCTCCTCCACCCATGAACAGCCTGGTAGCAAAATGCTAGAGAGCGAACATTTGGGTCAGAAAGGCACTGGGTTCAATCTCAAATATGCCATTCCCTATTGAGGTCCCGAAACAATTGACTTACCCTGTGTAAACCCCAATCATCTCAGGTGCAGAATAGGGCAAGAACAACCCCAACACATGGACAGTTGTGAAATATGCATGCCACAAGCTCTCAACAGAAACTCTGACTCACAATAACACACTCAATAAATAGGGTCCTCGATCAGTAATGTTTTGAAATTTTTTCAAAAAACCCTGGTAGTATCCTGCCCCTAAACTCCAAGTACTGAGCAAACAGAGTCTGAGTGTTTCAAAGAGCATTGGTCAAAAATGCCAATGGGTAAGACATATTAAATCTTCAGCCCTACAAGACACAAACCAAAAATTATTATAGAACTCATCTCAAAATTATTGAGGTTGGTGTGTGTTGGGTTTTTTTTTAGATTTTTTTTTTTGACAGGGGATTATTTTCTCCAATTGCTCTTGCCTTTTTAGGATTCCCATCTACATCAGGAATTAGAATTTGGGGCCCCACGGCAAAAAATTTCAGAAGGGCTTCCATGCCATTACTAATTGTAATATATGTAAGGAATCTTAAACAGAATGGGTCAAAAGTGGGTTTACAGTTGTTCGTATGAAAAATAATATAATGATTAATAAATAATAATACAAGTGTAAACTGTGTTTTGCATACTCACAACTGTAAACCTACTTTTGTCCCACCCTGTATTTCTTGGTATCCTCAGATATCAATGTAAACCTCTGGGTCCCTCTCTCTGATCTACTCCTCCCTTTCCCATCAAGCTTGGTTATAACCCCCTGCAACGTACATACCTGGTACCTGCATCCTTACCTCTGAATAGTTTATACATTTGTCATCATTCCATGATTATTTGTAATTGCTTGTTTAATGTTTATTTGCTCTCCTCTATGCACACTATGTCTACTAAGTTCCCCACTGTACCCCCTAGAGAGGAACCTGGAACATAGAAAGCCCATAGTAAATATTTGATGGGGAGCAGACCTAATGACCAGCTTCCTGAGAATTCTGAACAATAGAATGAGAAAAACCATTTACTTTTTCTTATAAATATACAATTGGCATGTTTCAGAAATGTATGTGTTTAACAAGACAAAGTAATATTTGACTCCTTCAACATGTTTTTAATGATGGATATCAGAATTTTCCACTTAATTAAGGACTTTCTTAATCCAGTGTAAGAACCAAATTAAAGAACCCCTAATACAGAAATGTTTACATAAGAAATAATGAGGCTTTGAAAATTTTTTCACACATTGAGAAGTCATATATTTGTTTGGCATCTGCATAGTATTTGGCAAAATTCATCCAACTCAGTTGTATCCTGTTGAAAACAATGACCTTTTTCCTTCTTACTTTGCTTGGTATATTCCTTCCAGTATGGATATAAATGTAAATGCACTTCTGGGCCTTTGCTTTTCTTTTCTCATTTTAAATTACCTCTCCACTTCCCCACAAATTGTATATTTGGAGTTCCATTTGTGGCCAAAATGCAATTGTTTAATTGTGCAATATGTAATTTGTAATATAATTATGCTGGCCAAATTATTTCCTGGGCTGCTCAATTACTATGATTACATTTGTTAAGTTTATAAGCCACATGCTGTTATTCTCCTTTTCTTCTGGCTGGTAAATGGTTTTATTTCACTTTTAGTTCTTGGGTCCAGGGCTTCGAGTGGGTGTCATAAGGGGGAGTGAAAATTGATATCTTGTTTCCTACCATTACAGCCCCACTTGTGTTAATGAAGATGGGAGCTGAAGCTGAAAAACCACAAACAACTTTCACAGTTACGTGTCCACTCAACACTTAGATTGATGAGAGCACATTTCAAATTCATCTTCCAGAACATTCCATCTTCTATGGGGGAAATGACTAACATTTATTGGGTGTTCTCTCTATGCCAGCTACTAGCCTAAGCACTTTACATACATTTAAACATTCATCTTTGGAAAAAAACTGTGAGGTTGATACCACAATTATCACCGTCTTCGCCTACGTTCTCCAAAATGCAGAGCCTGTGACAAGGGTTTTGTGTTAAGGTCATTTATTTTTTTATACAAACAAGGAAAAGGAGCAGGGACTAGAGATAAAGGAATGTGGGAAGCCACCCCGAGAATGTTATCTGGTTGATTTACTCTGTGAGCAATGGGGGTTCTAACCAGTGAGGGCAGCTGTGAGGAGCTAGCTGTACAGGAAGCACCCCAGAATTATCTGAGACTCTATGGGAATATTTTCCCCTGGATTCTTTCCTTCTTGAAAGAGTCAAGAGTTGGCCTGTAGGGTATTGACACTATAACACTTCCAGGGCAGCAAAGCCTACAAATAATGAGCCTAGACGATGATGACTCTTGTGGCTACAGCAGAGGAGCCTTGGCACGCAATGCATAGGAGACATGCACGGGGCACTGAAGCCATCATCAGTCACACTTGAAGTAAAATGGTAGGCAACATGAAATGGGGCAAAAGAGTTGTCTTACACTGTTTTCCTTTCTATTCTGTGATAGACTTCAAAGACCTCTTATTAATATTTCTATATTTAATCAGCATTTTTGCAGCTTTATTGGGGTATAATTAATATGCACAAAACTGCTCATATTTTAAAAAACTGCTCATACTAAATGTATACAATTTGATGAGTTTGGACATATGCATACATCCATGATACCATCACCACAATCAAGATGCAGAACATAGCCATCACTTCCAAAAGTTCCCTTCTGTCCTTCTGCCCTTTTTTGTTTTTGTGGTAAGAACATTTAACATGAGAGCTACCCTCCTAACAAAATGTTAAGTGCGCAACATAGTATTGTTAACTATAGGCACTATGTGGCACAGCAGATCTCCAGAATTTATTCATCAACGTATTGTATATCTGTAACTTTACACCCATTGAACAACACTTCCTCCTCACCCCATCTCCTGGCAATGACCATTCTATTTTCTGTTTCTATAATTTTGACTATTTTAGATACTTCATATAAGTGGAATCATGTGACAGGCTTATTTCACTAATGTCTTTAAAGTCTACCCATGTTGTTACAAATGAACCCTTCTTGCATCCTAGGGGTAAATCCCACTTGATCGTGGTTATGATGCTTTTAATGTGCTGTTGATTTTGATTTGCATATGACTTGTTGAGGATTTTTGCATCCATGTTCACCAGGGTAATTAATTGGTATATAATTTTCTTTTCTTTATTGTATTTGTCTGGTTTTGTTCTCACACTCTTTTTTTTATTATTGCTTAAAGTATTACAAAGGGTATTACATATGTGTCCATTTTTCCCCTCCGCCCTTGACAGTCCCCTAGCCTCCCCTATCCCCCAGTGTCTTATGTCCATTGGTTATGCTTATATGCATGCAATGCATGCGTACAAGTCCTTTGGTTGATCTCTTACCCTGTTCTCACACTCTTTAAAAAAAAAAGAATTTTCTTAAATGAGGCTAAGAGTGGTTGCCCAAGAATATAGTAGGGCTAGTATCTGGCAGAGCTCATGTTCTTAAACTCAGGATTCCAACCTGTATTAGTTTCCTATGGCTGCTATAACAATCACCACAAACTGGGTGACTTAAAACAATAGAAAAAAAATAAATCCTCTCACAGTTCTAAAGGATAGAAATCTGAAATCAAGGTGCTGGCAGGGCCATGTTCTTAACCTTCTGGCCCTTTAAATACAGTTCCTCATGTTGTCACCCAACCATAAAATTATTTTTGTTGCTACTTCATAACTAATTTTGCTACTGTTATGAATTGTAATGTAAATATCTGATATGCAGGATGGTCTTAGGCGACCCCTGTGAAAGGGTACTTCAACCCCCAAAGGGATCCCGACCCACAGGTTGAGAACCACTGCTCTAAATGCTCTAAGGAAGAATTTTCCTGTAGCTTCTGGTGGCTGCTGGCAATCCTTGGAATTCCTTGGCTTGTAGAAGCATCACTCCAATCTCTGCCTCCATCTTCACATGACCATCTTCTCTTTATCATCAACCAAGTACTGTGTCTGTGTTTAAATTCCCCTATTCTTATAAAGACACCAGTCATATTGGATTTAGAGACTACTATAATCCAGTATGACCTCATCTTAAATTGATTGCATGTGCAAAGATCCTATTTCCCAATAAGGCCTCTTTACAGATTCTGGAAGACATATCTTTTGGGGGTACACTATTCAACCCAGTACATGGTCTCAGTTCCTTTTCTTTGGAACATAATTTTAAATGTCTTTTTATATATTTTGGAAATAAACCTTTGTCAGAGCTACTGTTTGCAAATATCATCTCCCATCTCTTTGACTGCTTGTTTTGTTGTCCATTTCTTTTGCTGTGCAGAAGCTCTTCAGTTTGATATAGTCCCATTCATTTATTTTGCCTTTACCTCCCTTGGCTTTGGGGGTCAAGTCTATAAAATGTTCTCTACCACCAGGTCCAGAAGTTTGGTACCTATATTTTTTCTATGTGACTGATAGTTTCAGGTCTTATGTTTAAGTCTTTGATCTATTTTGAATTAGTTTTTGTACATGGGGACAAACTGCAATCCAGTTTCATTTGTTTGCATGTAGCTTTCCAGTTTTCCTAGCGCCATTTACTGAAGAGACTATCTTTACTCCAATGTGCATTTATGGCTCCTTTGTCGAAAATTATCTGTCCACATACATATGGTTTTATAGCTGGGCTCTCAATTCTGTTCCATTGATCTGTTTCTCTGCCAGTATCATGCTGTTTTGATTATCATAGCTCTGTAGTATATTTTGAAGTCAGGTAGTGTGATACCTCCAGCATTGTTCTTTTTTGTCAGGATTTCTTTGACTATTCTGGATCTTTTGACCCAACAATTCCACTTCTGGGTATATTTGAAATTAATTATGCACAAAGATATATGCACCCCTATGTTCATTGCAGCATTATTCATAGTGACAATGATGTGAATTGGAAACAGCCAAAGTGCCCTATGACAGAGGTCTGGATAAAGAAGACGTGGTATATATACACAATGGAGTACTATACAGCTATAAGAAAGGATGGGATAGCATCATTTACAACAACATGGATGGACCTTGAGAACATTATGCAAAGTGAAATAAGTCAAGCAGAAAAAGCTAAAACTATATGACAACTCATATGTGGAATATAAAACTGAAACATGAACACAAACAGCAGTGTAGTGGTTGCCAGAGGGAGGGAGGTGGGGGAAGAAACGGGCCCTAATATGAGGGACAGGAGATTTGACTTTGGGTGATGGACATATGGTCCTATATACAGATGCTGTAAATTAGTAATCCATACATAAAACCTATATGTTCATGTTGAATAATGTCACCACAATAAAATTAAAAAATTAAATGTAAAAAAAGTCTTTTTAAGTTTTATTTCATATATATATATATGTATGTGTGTATATATATATGTGTGTGTGTGTATATATATATATACATATATATATATATTCTTTAATAACCAAATATTGGACCATAGCTAAGATTTGGAAATAGCCTAAGTGACATTTGTAGAATGCAAGAAGTAAAATATCACACTCAAGCACCAACGTGGCCTTGGGAAACACATAACAGGATTGCCCCCTGGCTTACCATGTCCAAAAACATTGACCTGAACCACTAAAGCAGCTTGATGCTCCAATGCAGTGGTTTTTACACTTTGGTGGTTATCAAAATCACATACAAAAGGCCCAAGCCGTGCTCCAATGAGCTCAGGCCTTTGTGTTTTTATCAGCTCTTCAGGTGTTTCCCTATAGTCACAAGAATGTGAGAACCACTGACTCACAACATAAAGATGAACAAAAACAGATCCAGAGATAGAGAAGCATCAATCAGAAGCTCAAACCTCAGAAGGAAGGTAGGGGAGGGCGGAGGTAAGGAGGAGAGATCAACCAAAGGACTTGTATGCATGCATATAAGCATAACCAATGGACAAAGACATCAGGAGGGTGAAGGCATGAGCAGGGCGGGCGGGGGACTGGGGGGTAGGAGAGGCCCAAAAGGGGATAAAGACACATATGCAATACCTTAATCCAGGAGGGTGAAGGCATGAGCAGGGCGGGCGGGGGACTGGGGGGTAGGAGAGGCCCAAAAGGGGATAAAGACACATATGCAATACCTTAATCAAATAAACAAATATTAGGAAAGTATTCATACCTATTCCCTAGAGAAATCAGAATTCTCTCTCTCTCTTTAATCCTCACCCAAGGATGTTTTTCCATTGACTTTTAGAGAGAGTGGAAGAGAGAGGGAAAGACAGAGAGAAATATCAGTGTGAGAGAAACTCATCGATTGGTTTCCTCCTGCACATGCCCCAATCAGGGCCCAGACCGGGGAAGAGCCGGCAACCTAGGTACGTGCCCTTGACTGAAATAGAATCCAGGACCCTTTGGTCCACAGGCTGACGCTCTATCCACAGAGCCAAACCAGCTAGGGCTATTTTTTTCTTTTAAAGAAGGCTTTATGTTCTAGCTACCTCCAGATTTCTCAGATGTCCCTCAAAGAAGACAAGTCTACCAACTGATCAGGAACCTTTGTAACATACCATGTTTTAGCGTTAATCCAGTCTCAGCCACTATTCACTGTGACCCCACAGCTATTGCAAGGGTAGTTGAAGCCACTACCTAGAACAAATGGGCAGGCATTGGATAAATTCCTAGACCTTTACACTGGATTCATCAATCAGAAAAAAATTCTCTCTTGTCAGGTTTAGGTAAGTTTGGCTGCTTGAAGAAATGGACAGGAGTTCCACTTGCATTGTTAGTCCTGTCAGATTTGATCACCTTTGGTTTGACCAAGTTTCTGTCCTGGTTGAGTGAAACAGACCAAGTATTAAGGTTTTTATGATTAAACATTAATCCTTGGCCTTCGCATATGTTATTTTTAATCCTTACAGCATTCCTGTTGAGATAGTATCATTCTGATCATATCAGGAAACTGAGACTTCAAAAGGATAGGAAATGTCTACAAAGTCACAGCCAATAAGAGACAAATTGGGGGATTGGAACCAGGTTTTTATTCCAGAACCTGGGATATTTTCCAATATCAAGCTGCTTTCAAGCTGGGCCACAGACATCAAATGCCTTCAATCATGTTATTTAGGGCTCACTGTTTCTTGCTTTAAAAAATTTTATATAAAAATACATAGAAAAGTATGAACCAATATAATAGTAGCTACCAAGCCTCATTGAGTCTCCATCTGTGTGCCAAGTAGCTTAGACAAATGAGATTTAAATATATATATATATAATTTTTTGCTGGTATAAGGAATTCAAAAGTCAAGGAGTTTACATTATTTGCCCAAATAGATCACAAAGGTGACAAATGCTAGACAAGAATTCAGCCCAAGTCTTACTTACTCCAAAACCTGTTCTCTCGACAACTTCATATATTTCTTTTCAACATCAAAGCCTTAAGCAAACATCATAGCTCAAAGTCAGGGTTCATTTTGTGTAAAAGGATTGGAACGGACGTTATGCAGAGCTGATGTTAGAGATTAAGTATTAAAGCATGAGAAAGATTATAATAGCTAAAGGATGGTCAAAGGAGTCTGAATACTCACTTACCTATCCATTCGTTCAATATGCATTTCATGGAGCATATACTCTATACCAGGCACTGTGCCAGTGACTAGATGAGCATGATTTTCATGATCTCTGCCTTGTGTCACTTAAAGGCCACTTGGACAATAGACAATAGCTGAACAAATACACCAATGACTGAACTCATGACAAATTCTGTGAGCACTAGGTAGAACACATAATGAACAAGAGAGGATTTCACTTAGTGAAGGTCAGGGAAGACTTCTCCGAGGGAGTGACATAAAAACTGAGCCCTACATATAAGAGAGAACCAACCTTCCAAGAGCAGAGGGAAGATGGATCCAACCAGAGTAGCCTGCAAAGCTCTGAGGTGAAGAAACAAACTCCATGTGAGGAAGCCTCATATGTAAGAGGGAGAGAAGGCTGACAGGTGCGGGAGGCAGTGGGGGCCAGACCTCAGGGTGCCTCATAGGCCACACTTGGGGATTACAAATTTATTCCAAGGACAGTGGGAAGTCATTAAAATGTTTCACCACAGGAGTAAAATTCTCTAGTTGATGTTTCTATGTTAATCTGGTCATTCTGTGGAGAACAGATATGGAAAGACCTACTAAGAGATTACAGCTGTAGCCCAAGCAAGAAATACTGGTGGGTGGTCAGCAACCAGTAGTGGCTATGGAGATGGCAAGGAGAGAGAGAAAATTTGAAAACAGAGTTAACAGTGTTTGCTCATGGATTGGATATGGGAGGAGGAGACATAAAGAAAAGGAAACAAAATCAAGTATGACTCTCAGCTTTATGGCTTTAACAATCGGGGTGCTGGTGGGTGGATTGTTATTACTAAGACTAGAGGCCCACTGCACGAAATTCATGCACAAGGGTACGTGTGTGTCCCTCAGCCCAGCCTGCACCGTCTCTAATCTGGGACCTGTCGGATAGCCCTCTCACAATCTGGGATCACTGGCTCCCAACCGCTTGCCTGCCTGCCAACCTGATCACCCCCTAACCACTCCCCTGCTGGCCAGGTCACCCCTAACTGCCCTCCCCTGCTGGCCTGATCATCCACAACTGCCCTCCCCTGCCAGCCCCCAACTACCCTCCCCTGCAGGCCTGGACCCCCCCCCCAACTGCCCTCCCCTGCAGGTTGTAAGAAGCTATTGAGTGCCAAACTATTCATATTACCTGTAACCAACAAAAAGCACCACCACACACATATCTCATCATTCTCTTTTTTTCTGTCACACACACACACACACACACACACACACACACAATACTGTATTGCAATTTTCCAACTTAATGTTGCAAATGCCTCCTCTTTTGTACCTGGAGACAAGAGAAGTGAGGGATAGACGGTTATGTGGATAAACTGTTCCCAGATGCAGCTAAAGATAGCTCTGAACAGGTGGATCCCAGCGACAGCAGCGTTTGCAATTCAGAGCATAATTTCTTCTCCATTTTCATTAAGATCACCTAGCCGACAGTCTTTACCCCTTCAAATAATCCTAAAGTCATCACCAGATTCATCTTCTGGGGAAAATCAAGGGTATCACAACATTCTCCTAAGACTCTTTTCCTAGTTTTCTAAACCCATGACGGAACTCCTGCTGTTTGCATAACCACAGAGCCCACCAGAGGGTAAATTGCTATAAGGGGAGAAAATCCCTCTTAAAAATGTACAAGGAAGGGAGCTGAGTAAATACGTACACCTGGGTACAAGTCATAGCATACAGAGATAAGAGCAACATACTTGATACTTTCAGTCCTACTGATGCTGGTTTGAAAGAGGATCGCCTATCAATACCATCATTTAACGTTTGTTGTTTTGGAAGATGGTATGCTTGAGGAAACCTGAGACAGGTGGTTGCACTATATTTACACTTTGCTGCTGTTGTTTCTTCATAATCCAAAGTGACACTATCAGAGATAACTGCTATCTTCTGGTGCAGGTATGACACATTTGAAGCCAAGAGTCCCCGTGCATGCCGCTTGCTCATAAAGATAGGGCCTTGATTTGTGGCTTTTACAGCAGCACTGTTCAGTAGAACCTCCTGCAATGAAAAGAATGTTTTCTATCTGTGTTGTCTCATTGCATAGCTGTCAGTCACATGTATCAATTGATCCCTTGCATTGTGGTTAGTGCAACCAAGGAACTAAATTTTTGATTTAATTTAATTAATTTGAACAGCTATATGTGACTAATGCTACCATACTGGACAGCATAGTTCTAGATCTGTCAAGATCCCCTTCTGTGGTCCTGGGTCTCCTCTCTTTGTATGTGGTTTTGGGGGTTCGTTCAATTTGTTTCCTGTGGCTGTTGTAATAAATTACCATGACTTGGGTGGCATAAACCACAGAAACTTATTGTCTTACTGTTATGGAGGCCAGAGGTCCAAAGTCAAGTTTTTAGGGTTGTTTTCTTCTAGAGGCTCTGAGGGGCAATCTGTTCTATGCTCAATTCCTAGCTTCTTGTGGCAGGTAGTAATCCTTGATATGTCACTCCAATCTCTGCTTCTGTCTCCATATTGTCTCCTCTCTTTGTGTTTCTGTGTCTCAAATCTCCCTTTCCTTTTGCTTATAAGGACACTGGTGTTAGATTTAGGATCAATCCTCAATCTACAATGGTCTCATCTGAAATCTAATTACATTTTAAAGGACTCTATTTTCAAAATATGGTTACATCACTGTTACCAGGGGTTAGCATTTGGAGACATCTTTTGTGGGGACAAAATTCAACCCACAATTCAGCACTATTCCAGACATCCCTTCCACAAGCAGGCCCTCTCTTACTGCTTGCATAGGATACAAATTACCTTCTCCAACAGCAATTTGCTTGCTTATCATCATAATATCCAAAAACAATACACAACCCCTCTTCCTGTTATAGCCTTCATACCCTGAGGCATTCTGACTCCTTTATATTTAGGCAATTGCCAGCATTTTAGCTGCTTTCCAATAATAGGGGTGATTCCTTTCCTGGAACCAGACCTAACTTTTCTTTCAAAGTAAGCAATGGATCTGAAGTCTCCAGACACTGAGAGCATTTGAAGAATCTCTCCGTTGCCCTTTTTGGATTTTTACTTGGAAAAATATTAAACAATATCCAGATAGCACCCAGCTTTCTTTCAGTCATCTGCATGTGAGATTTATTTTTTTTCTCAGGTGTATAGGACATAGGGACACTCCTGCCACTTTTTGTGCATATGCACAGCTACAGACACTGGTAGAGTGTGGCTCCAGGGAAGAAGGGTATCCTGACTCCATTCCTAAGTCTGCTGTGAGAGAAATGATTGGTGGGGAAAGGTCTAACATAACTCCATCAGAGATGGGTTTAATAGGCCAGTTGGCTCTGTCCTTCCTAACAACTTTATATTTAGCAACCTGGCACATTTTTTAGACAGAAATTTCTCAGAAGAACTTGGCAAACATTCCATGTTTTCTTTGCTGCAATATGTAGAATTGATATTTCTGACAGAATTGCTCACACATCTTAGTATAACCTGTTTAGTAGTCACACTGGTTAATTTTACTTTTCCCCAAGCAAAATAAAAAAAAAAAAGATTAATGATATATTATTGGAGGCTGGGAGGGGAATTGGATTATAGGTCTCCTGAAAAGGCAAGGCCTATCAAGTCTTCCTTCCTGGGGTCTCTCACACCCACATCTTCCCATTCAGCTACCCACCCCTGAATCATAACCACATTACTTACCAGTAATGCAGGAGCTGAAATACCCCAACTGGCCTCCCTGATCAGGGATTCCACCTTTCAATTCATTCTCCACCACCTTATTAACTACATCTTCTCAAATACAAAGGCATTTCAATATTAGCATCTGAGTAGGAGGAAGGTCCTCAGTGAGTAATATATTATTTTCTTTTTTGCATTTGCTTTATCCTTGAAACATTTAACTAAACATTTTCAAATTTAAATGATAAGTACATAGAGTGAGTCTCAAATATAACTTTTTAGAAGACTAAAGCTACTCCCTCACATGTAATTAAAGATTAAATTGATATTTTAAAAACCTATTTATTTAAAGTTAAAAATAAAAAAAAAATGTATAGTTCCCCCAAATTCTAAACTCTTTTGTCTGATACTCAAGATTCTGTAGCCTCACTTTCTCCTATTATGATTTCAACTCTCACTTCTGCTCTCTACATGTTATTCTTGTGTTATTAATCAAGAAGGGCTATCATTTGTTGAGTATCAATGACTTTATATACTTTATCATACTTAATCTTTAAAACTAGCTTATGTGGCCCTAATCAGTTTGGCTCAGGGAATAGAGCATCGGCCTGCAGACTGAAGGGTCCTGGGTTTGATTCTAGTCAAGGGCATGTACCTCAGTTTCAGGCTCCTCCCCAAACTGGGCCCTGATCAGGGCCTGTGTAGGAGGGAACCAATTGATGTTTCTCTCTGTCTTTCCCTCTCTCTTCCATTCTCTCTAAAATCAATGAAAAAATATCCTTGGGTGAGGATTATTTTTTAAAAAAGAAAAATAAATAAAATAAAACTAGCTTATGTGGTGGTTGTTAAATTTCCCATTTACAGATGAGGAAACTGAAGCACAGAAATGTAGAGAGGTTTTTTTGTTCAAAATCACACCACTGGTAAGTAACAGGACAGGAATTTAAACCCACATTTGTTTGGCAGTAAAATCCACATTCTTAATCTAATCATTATGCTTGGCACAATGGTCATTTTCAAAATCCAATTGATATTATTAGATGCAATGAGGTATAACCACAGTCTTTTATGTTCTGTCTCCCTGCTTTGTAAGGACCTCTATTGAGGACTTTGATGAGCATTGGATAAACTGTAATCCCAGAAAGCCATTGACAGGGTTTTGCTTATTATTGCTACATAACAAATTACTTCAAAACCTAGCAGCTTAAAAATAACCATTTTATTATGCTCAAAAATTCTGTGTTATAAATTCAGGCAGGGCATAGCAGGCATGGCTTGTCTCTCTTCCATAGTATTTAGAGCTTATGCTGGAAAGACTCAAAATCTGTGAGAATGACTTGATGGCCGGGGGATGGAATCATCCAAAAGTGTGACTAGACATCCATGATGACTAACAGTGCTGTCCACTGATGCTCTCTGAGAGCAGGGGGTTTAGCTAGGACTATTGCCTAGAGCGGTGGTCGGCAAACTGCAACCTCTTGAGTGTGGCTCTTCCACAAAATACCACGTTACAGGGAGTTTAGCTAGGACTATTGCCTAGAGCAGTGGTCGGCAAACTGCAACCCCTTGAGTGTGGCTCTTCCACAAAATACCACGTGCAGGTGCTCACGTACAGTGCAATTGAAACTTCATGGCCACACTCAAGGGGTTGCAGTTTGCCGACCACTGACCTAGAGCACGTACTCATAATCTCTCAGCCTGGCTACCTCAGAGTAACTGGATTTTTCACATAAAAACTACCCCTTTCTATAATGAACATTCTGAGAGAACCACGCAGAAGCTGCATGGTCTTTGCTAACCTAGCCTTAGGTGTCATCTACTATCACTACCACTGCATGTTACTGGCTAATCGGGAGTCACTTAGGAAAGCTCAATTCAGAGAGATGGAACTTAGACCTCATTTCTTGATTGAAGGGATGTCAAAGAATTTGCCAACATGTCTTAAAATCACTACATCAGGATTATCCATAATGAAAGGGCTATTTTAGCGAGAAGCTGAACACCTGTCCCTGAAACTCAAAAATTGGAAAGGATATCCTCATTCAATCTGAAATCATCATCATGATGACAGTATTTATAGCAAATGATAACCTGTGAACCAGTTGTCAGAGACTTCAGAAAAGGAATATAAAGGAGTTTGGGGGGGTGGGGGGAGTTGGGTAGGAGGAGAGAACATGGCAACAACATGCAGGGGTAGAGGATGTCTTAGACAGATGGTAGTTATTATTAGGCATAATCAGGTATAATCACAAGCTGTTTCCTCCTGCCTCCTCAAAGGAGGAGGGTTTTTTGCATAACAGTAGAGAATTAGTGGCCTACTAAGGCAATGCCCATCCTTACCTCTGATCCCTGTGGCACTTAGAGAATGGAGGATGATATAATTCTCTGAAAGGTTTGCAACAGACTCAGTGCCCTCTGAGGAGAGCCAGGGTTCAGATTAGGCAAAAAGATGAGAATTTGAGGATGGCATCAGAATTATTTACAATGGAACCCAGGTTCCAGAGGTTCCAGTAAAATGAGATAGGAAGACAGCAGAGGAAGACAAGTTACAAAAGATAAAATTTAGCAATGCTTGCGGTTGCAGGTAAAATAAAAATACATAGAATTAAACCAAAAGGACATTTACTGTTATCTAACAAAGTTTATAAAGAGATTGTAAAGAGACTGTCCCTGGGTTACTTTATCTTTACCAACCTGTCATCTACGATGTGTAGCAATGTCTCTCCTCATGGTACAAATACGTCTGCCCTAACTCCAGGTGCCACATCCTCAGACATTAACATCTACCCTTGAAGCAAAGTGGGAAGACGCGCTTGTCTTTTTTCTTAGTGAAGAAGAAAAGCTGCCCCAGAAGCTCTCAGCTGACTCTCTTTAAATTCCATTGTCACACTTTCAGCCCTATGTCAATCATCAGCATAGAGGAATCCTTGCTTAACCCTATCATGATTCATCCCTTAGGCTCAGCACATTGCTGCCCCAAAACAAAATCATGTCAGCAAGAAGAAGGCAATGGCTGCTGGGAAGGCAAGCAACAGTATCAGTCAGGCTGAAGGTGGAGCTTTGAGTAGTATAGAGTTGGAAGTGTCAAATAGCAGAAGAAATGGAGGGCCTCAGTTTACCCAACTGTATAAAGAAGAGTATAAGTTTATTCATCTCCAAGGTCCTCCCAATGCTGAAATCCTAAGCTTCTACTCACAACATCACACTCATACCTTTTCTTTTATTGTGGCTATTTCCCCATATTTTATCTCCTCAACTAGATTACTGGTATGTTGGTAGCAGAGATCTTACTTGCTCTGTGTTTATATTCCACTTCGTCAGTGACTGTCTGAGGATAAAAGCCATGCTCAGCATTCTTCAAAGCTGTGTGGCTTTCTTTGTGAGACCAACCTGGTTTTCTCTCAGTAGCTCCCCAAAGTGAGAGATGAAAAGAAGTGGCAATCATTGTTTCCCTGTTTATTGAGCACCCACCCTGTGCTTCCTGCTATTGTGGAATGTGAGGGAAATGTAAGAGGCATTGGCATAAACAACTCATACAAAGAACAGGCGGCACATGGATCCCCCGGCTGCGTCTTTAGACAAGAGCAGCTGTGCTTCCTCCGCTATGTTCCAGGGAGATGTATCCAGACAATGGCCTGGACACATTGGAACAGGGAGCTATTTTCTCTGTGGATTGAGTTGTAAAGAGCTAGTGGATGACTGAGAGATGGTGATTGACAGGGAGGGCAGCATGGATGAGGAAGGGAAATGGGAAGCTAGAATGTTCCTTTTTAGGGTATAAAACAAATCCCAAATTTAGCTATCATTTGGACTTAGCTAAACTGCCATTATTCAAGGGATTTTTTTTTTTTTTTAGTTAGTTAGGGATTCATGATTTTTAAAACTTGCTAGAGTTTCTTTACAGTTGGCCAGTTTCCTATGAGAATCAAATAGGCAGAAATGACCAGCTAGAGTAGATGCTTTTTACATGAGAGAATACATGTACTTTTAAATTTAACTCAGAGTGTTTGGGACAATATTATAGTTTCTAAAAAGTATACGCACAGTTGGACAGAGAGAGTATAGAATCCTATAATCTCAAAGTTGGAAAGTCCCTTAAAGATTAACTCATTCCTTTCTGCATTCCTCTACAAATGTTCAAAATTCTTATCTGAGCAAATAAGTGCAGATTTTATCCTCTTCCACCTGAAATACTCCATGCTTGTAGTTGGTATGTTGACAGGTACAAGTTTGGCAAATGAAAATGCAACATTATTTTGTCTCCTATAGTCCTTTAAAAATGTAACCAAAGGGTGTCATTGAAAATCATATTTTTTTCTCACTCTTATGTAACAGACATTCCTTAGGACACTAAGTTACAAATGTAGGTTCAATTCAGTAATTAAAACGCCCAGTCCAATATATTTATTGACCAAAATCATCAATTTGACCTAACATAATATCTTTTCACTTCCTCTGCTTGGGGCAGCTTCAGGCTGGAAGCCCACAGCAAGGAAGAGTGGTAGTTGCATGTGCTTGTGGACAGTGGTGGGTGGTAGTTCCTTGCTAGCTAATTTCTGATCTTTCCAAAGTTAGAATAAGATGGGAAAAAAAAAAAGGTTGAATTATTTAACCTGGCTTTACTCTCTCTGGTCTTGGCAGGTGTTTAATACCATTTTATTTTCTTTGTGATTGTTTTTGGTGCTTCTGTTGAGAATTCCATCTCTGTAGACCATTTTCCCGAAAATCTCTTGACCCTACTGTATAGATCTCTGTGCAGCGCCAGCACGACCAAGGGTGAACATGAGGAGGGGCAGTGAAGGATTGAAGAAAAGACAGACAAGAGAATACAGCTGGGGCTCGGTGGATCTCCCATGCCTGGATGAGGACACAAAAGACCCAGCCTGCAAGCTGATGCTTTATTTTACAGTCTGATTAAAACAAGGGTATATTAACACATATACAAATGTTCTTGTTTTGGCAACACTTGCTGCACCTCCCACATCCCATTAGCTACTTAGGAAGGAATTAGGGAGGGCTACAAGGTCAGACTTAATTATGCTAGGAGAGCTCTGCCTTCCAGGCTGGGACTTGTTTGTGGCCCTGCCCCAGGTCAGCCTGAGGCTTAACCCTAGAGCCTCTCCCTACAGATCTCTACTTCAGCTATTGTCTCAATGGTTATCCTTTGAAACCCTTCCTGCCCCTTGAATCCAGTATTTCCTTCATGTTCTTGCTGCTGAAATCCTTCCTCTCTTCCAGGTAGGCAGGTTAAACAGAAATCAAGGTAGCCTCACATTAGTTCTCTCCCTCTCCTGTTTGGTCTACCTATGGTTTACTCCTCATCTCTGTTATGCCCAGATTTCAAGATCCCCAAGAGACCACAGCAGGGAGCCAGCCGTGTCCAATGCAAAAGCAAAGAGTCTTTATTCAAACTAGTTTGGCTCCCAACCACACTCACCGACACAACGGCAAGCCAAGTGGCAGAGAGAGAGAACTCTGTGAGGAGAGAGGCTTTATAGGGGGTTGGGGCAAGGGGAGGAGAAAGGACTGTGGGCCCGGCCGATTGGCCAGGCACAAGGAGG
>NW_006297747.1:284669-285719 GCF_000327345.1 Myotis davidii
CCCCCTTGTCTTGGAACTTCCGGCTCAATCATGAGACGGACTGCATTTCTATTCCACCATTGCTAGAGGCCCATACTGGGCACACAGAACTATCAACTGAACTATCCCTATAAGCTTAACAAATGGTCTGGTGGAAGGGAAAGAAACCATTTTAGATTTAACAACTTCTATTGAAACAGGATTTTTCTTCTTAAAATTCCTCCATGGCTATCAAAAAGCCAAATCAAGATTAATTTATCTACTGTCCTGATGTTTGCATAGACACAACAAGAATGGTAGCTGACTATCTTTGCTGGAATTTCATGGTTGAACCTTAATGTGCCCCATAGGGCCAGGAAGCCAAGCCATCCAAGCTGCTATCAGGCCTGCAAGACAGTATTACAGGCTGCCAACTGTTAGCTATCTCTCAACAGAAACCAAGGTATGGGCACCCTTCCCTGCCCATCTGGGCATCTGCCCTCTTGGCAGCTAGGCACCCTTTACTTTTGGGGGTCACCCCACACAGCTCCCTTCCAGGACAGCCAACATACATTCAAACCTGCAAAAGAATCAAAGGTTAATATAACATATCAATACAATGAAACATAATATTGGCATCATGGCCGCTTCAGGCAGCCAAATCTTACTAAAGTCTATTTGACCTTCCTATAAATTGTCCTTGTCTCTTTGGAGCCATGTCCATGAAAACTAAACATGTGATGAGCCATGTCCATGAAGATGCAGGCATTATCTAAGTGTGTTACACAGTATTGTGGGGGCTCCTGGTGACAGGAGTGATCGCGAGTCATTTTACCAGCATCAGGCAGGTCGAGTACGCCATAGCTTGAGCTTGAGCGGGTTGCATTGAGGGACCCTTCCAACGTAGCTCTAGGATCTCCCGGCGGTGCCTTCTGACGCAGACCCAATCTCCTGGTCTGTGCTGATGAGGAGTTGGGGTTAGGCTGGTCTCATAGACGGCGCGGAGGCGCGGCCAAATGTCCTCGTGCAGCCTCTGGAGCCCTCTCAAGGAAAGAGATTGTTAAAGAAAAGCCACCCAGTCCTCGCCAGTCT
>NW_006297747.1:287096-307721 GCF_000327345.1 Myotis davidii
CATTTCCTGAGGGAGCTCTATAGCCTCCCCTAATTTCTTTGAAATGATCAATCATAATACTTAGTTTGAGTCTGTCCCATAATGTCCATCCAGTAAGTCCATAAAATAAGACAGAAAAACACAGAAAACAAACAAAGACACTCAACAAAATGAAAGCTAGACGATGGCCGTGCGCCAGCCAGCGGGAGCGACCTGCCTCGTCTCAGATTGAGGGGTTCCTACAGACTTTCCGACTCGGCGGAAGCAAAACTATGCCCCTCCAGATGGAGGATCGGGGCGTCCCCCGCTAAAGAATTGCCTAGGAATGCTTCTCTTCTACCTTTTTTAAAAGATAGGCCAGATTTGAACCCTTAGCCAGTCCGAGTTTTGACGGTGAATACCATCTAGAAGCCATTCCTCCAGATACAGGACAAGTCCCTTAGAGATAACATATATCACACAGGACAGAATACACAACACACAGACACTTACCGTGGTCAGTCAGACTCTCCGGATCGGGGGTCCCTCAAGGGTCTTGGGGATCCCGGACAAGCCCCCAAATGTTATGCCCAGATTTCAAGATCCCCAAAGACCCATCAGGGAGCCAGCGAGTCCGGTGCAAAAGCAGAGGGTTCTTTATTTGAGCTAGCTTCCCCGTTACTGGCACAGCAGCAAGTGGCAGAGAGAGAGAAAACTCTGTGTGGAGAGAGGCTTTATAGGGGGTTGGGGTAAGGGGAGGAGAAAGGACTGTGGGCCCTGCCGATTGGCCAGGCGCGAGTCGGTGTCTCATTACACAGGATGTGGTCATAGTGATGGCACGCACTTCCCTTGACTATCATTGCCAGTCCAGAGAAATCCTGGGCGTGGCCAGCAGTGGCTTGGCTTCCAGGAAGAAGCCTTGCTGAGCACATGGCCAAGGTAAGATGGAGGGCATAGCCCTTACCCTGGGGCAAGGTGGAGGGCGTAGCCCTTACCCTGGGGCAAGGTGGAGGGCGTAGCCCTCGCCCTTTCAATCTCAACACACTTGGGGTATATCAGCTGGTCTTATGCAGTCACCTCCAGCCTCAGGTATGAGTTGGGCCTCAATCCCCCTGACTAACAGTTGTAATGAACAGACACTGAAGCTCTTCAAATGACTTCATGGAAGCTCCCTCAGCGACCTGGAGGTAAAGGTTACAGTTTTTACTGAATTAATTTCCTGCCCACATTTATACCCTCTCTACATCTCTACATTCCAATCTGATTTGTGGCTATTTCCTTTGCAATTCTGCTTGCAGTGATTTTTCCAACCCTCACTTTGGTTTCTAATATCTATCATGATGGATCCCAAGGTGCAGCTGAGGTAAGAAGAGTCTCATTCTAACTTGTTGTTTTATACTCATAAATATGTAGCATGAGGTCCTACTAGCCATCTTATTCTTACAAGCCACATTGAATTTATTCTTTACTGTCATGCCTGTGGCCAACTTCCAATGATATCCAAAATCTGTTCTTCTTTCCTTTCTTAGTAAAGGGGGGTTTTAGCTTATCCTATTATCTTAAGCTGGAGAATGAATTTTTTTAGCCTCTCTTGCAGCTATGTGTGGCCCTGGTGCCAATTTCTCTCCAATAGAATGTGAGGGGAAGTGATAATTGTTCCTATCATTCCATTTAAAAAGAAATCACAAGGTTCAATTCTGGTTAAATAAGCATACCCCACACTACCTCTTCCACTTACTACAACTAAAAAGCTTGGAGAAAATACATAATACAAACTACCAGAGGACTCTGAAAAGTGCATAAGAACAGGAGGACCACATATCAAGGTCAGGATGCCAAAGAAACCCAGCAGTGTTGTTATTGTTTGTTTGTTTGTGCCTCTGATATGTGTTGGCTTGGGCTCTGAAGCACAGAGAGGAAGCTCCAAGAGAAACCCATGCTCTCTGGCCAAAGGCTTGTACACCACAGGATAAAAAATAATTTTATTATGTATAAATTAAAAATAACTTTAAAAAATGAAATCAATTTCCCTAGACATTTTTCTTGCTACACTTTAGGACACTGACATAAAATGGAGCCATTTTGACCATGAAGACAAGAATCACATACTAGAGCAGTGGTTCTCAACCTTCTGGCCCTTTAAATACAGTTCCTCATGTTGTGACCCAACCATAAAATTATTTTCGTTGCTACTTCATAATTGTAATGTTGCTACTGTTATGAATCGTAATGTAAATATCTGATATGCAGGATGGTCTTCAGCGACCCCTGTGAAAGGGTCGTTCAACCGCCAAAGGGGTCGCAACCCACACGTTGAGAACCACTGTACTAGAGGATGGCAGAACAGTGGCACCTGGAGCACAGTTGCCCTGCAGATCTGAACTACCATTGTGGGGTATATTACTGCAACTTCACCTCTACCTTACCTAATCAAATCCCTAATGCTTTTCACATGGGATCCCACTAAGCTATGTCTGCCCCATCTATGACAGGTGCAGGCAGCTATTTGAACTCGGGCAACTTGTTATCCAAGCCAATGTACATTGTACTGGATACAGATTCTGTCATACAATATATTTGCCATTCCTCCCAAGTGAGTCACATCTGAAAAATTAACATTGATACTTTTTTAGTTGATTAGAACTATAGAGAGCAACAGGGTGCTGCTGGTCTCTACTTCAAGGAGAAAAGGAGAGGATGTAGAAGGCTTACCAAAACACAGAGTGTAATTTCAGAGTGTAATTTCTGATTAAAACTTTCAGAGTGTAATTTCTATCTAGGCTATAGCAATGGCTTTAATTGTCAAACAAGTTATTAATCCATCTAATTATGTCAGCCCTAGCTTATTTTTCCCCATTTTATCCACAAGAAAACAATGGGAGAGTTTTCATTAGTGACTTGCTAAAATGCAAATATACTCTGCCTCTCACATTTCTCTGGCATTCTAGTTTTCAACAAGGCAAATAAGAAATTAATTTAGCCAGCATGACTTATTCCTCATATACTAAAATTTGTCTTGGTAGGCAAACACATACTATAGTGATCAATTCTAAAATTTTGGCCAGGAGTAACTATACCAACATAAGGTTTGCTGAATCTATGCTTTATCCTGTTTTGAAAATTAGAATAATTTTTAAAACCCATAGTTTTCTGATACATATTTTCTTATTATTAAATTATAAATAATAATCAATAGTAGTTCAATAACCTCACTTACAAGTTCTTTATAATTATGAGAAATATTTAATCTGGGTTCATGTGCAAAAAAAAAAAAATAGTCATTTGCCATACCTGAGTTGTCTGTCTTTCAAACTTTATTCAACTGAGGTTTCTGTTACTTTATATCAGAGTTCATTTATTCATTACTTCACGCATCCATTCAATTCATATCTACTGAAAGCCTCCTATGTGCTTAATGAGGATTCAACTGAGAAGCAAACAGAAAAAAAAAACCCTCAAAGAGTTTACATTTAATCAAATAAAAGTATAAAATTATAGAGAGACAGTGAGAGAAATATTTTAGGGAAGAGGAGACTCGTATGAGTGTGGGATTACAATTTTTTTTAACTATGGCCAGGAAAGAAGTTGCTGAAAAAAATATTTGCTTAAGAAAAGTTTGAGGAGGTAAAGGAGAAAGTCATGCAGGTATTTGTGGTAGAGGATTCCAGGCAAAGGACACAATAAATACCAATGCCCAAGACAGAAACATCCCTGATGTGCTCAAGACATCAGGGATGGGGTTGCTGGGGTGGAATTAATAAGTAGAAGAGACATGGAGTTGAGGACAGAGAAGTGATTGGGCAAAAAAACACATGGAAAGGGTCTGTCACCAACAAGTTCTACCATACTTTACCATCCCTGGGAATTTCAGAGCCAAATTAAGATATTATTGACATAAGGTATTACCATTACCCTGTCTCCCTCTCTGAGGACTCTGTTTTTTAGTTTATTGATTTAATATTCATTGAGTACCTACAATGTGTCAGGTGCCAGGGTGGGCACTGTCAAAAGCTTCTAGGTACCTCAGAGTTTATTAGGAAATAAAATATTTATAGTTGATTGTGGGGGCTTCAGCTTTTACTCTGAGCAAGAAGGCAAGCACTGATCTGAGTAGAGTAGTGACTTTGGCTCACTTAGGTTTCAAACGGATCTTTCAGGTTTCCAATGCCAAAAATAGATTCTAATAGGACAGGAAGGAAACAGGAAAAGCAATTAGGAGGCTATTGAAATAATCCAGGTGAAGATGACACTTCCACCAGGATAGAAATGGAGGGACATTGTCAGATTCTGGGTTCATTTTAAAAGTAGAGTCTACAGGATAGATGTAGGCATTGAAAGAAAGATAGGAGTTTAGCCCTGCAGGTGTGGCTCAATGGTTGAGTGTCAACCTATGAACCAGAGGTCACAGTTTGGGTTTGATTCCTGGTTGGGGCACATGCCTGGTTTTCAGGCTCAGCACTCAGAGTGGGGCATGCAAGAGGCAACTGATCAGTGATTCTCTCTCATCATTGACGTTCCTCTCTGAAATCAATAAAAATATTTTTTTTAAAAAATGAAGAAAGACAGGAGTTCAATATGGATCCAAATTTCAAGTTTTTCTTTCCCCTTTTGAGAAATCATAAAGAATTAACATTTTTCTGAGCTGAGGGCATCAGGGGGAAAGGAGATTTGAGTGAAAAAGAATCAGGAGTTTTGTTCTGGACATTTTAATCTTGAGTGGTTTAATTTATATCTAAGTGGAGATGATGAATAGGCAAGACTTTGGAAATGCCCAAGCTGGAGAGAGAGATCTGGGAGTCATATGCACATAGATGGAAGTTAAAATTGTGAGGCTCTGTAAAGCCACCAAGGAAGTGAATGAAGATAGAAAAGAGGAGGCCAACCTCTGAGTCCAGGGACACTCTAATACTCAGATCTGAGGTAGATGAGCAGACATCAGCACAAAGGACTAAAAAGAAGTAGTCAGTGAGACAGAAAAAGAAGTGTCAAGAGAATGAGATGTATTGGAAGCCAATAAAAGGGCATATCAAGGAGGACAGGGAGATCAAGAATCACTCATAAGAAAAATAAGACCAGGACTAAAGACTAATTATGTAAAGGTCATTTGTGGCCCTCACAGCAGTAGTTTGGGTGGTGTAATGGTTGTGAAACCCTGATTGGAAGGAGTTCCAAAAAGAATTGGAAGAGAGGGATTGGAGCACATCCCTTTCTATAAACTAAAGGAAAACAGAAATAGAAGACAAAGAGCCAACCCTCACAAATAGGATTAGGGTCCTCATTAAAAGACCCTAGCGATCACCCCCTCTGCCATGAGAAGACACATCAAGATGACAGGTATAAATCAGGAAGCGGGCTCTCACCAGACACCAAATCTACCAGCACCTTCATCTTAAACATCCAGGCCCCAGAACTAGGAGAAGTAAATGTTTGTTGTTTAAGTCACCCAGTCTATGGTACTTTTGTTATAGCAGCCCAAATGAACTATGTCAAAAGGAGATTCAATTTTATGCTAAATGCACTGGTAAGTCATTGGTAAGTCATCAGCTTGATCCCTGTTCACATTTTAAAGAGATCATTTTCGGTGACTGTACAGAGAATGGATCGCAACAGAATAGTGGCAGCAAAGAGAACAGGGAAAAGGCTTCGGCAGTCCTCAAGGCAGGAGGTGGGGGAGGCTTGTTCAAGAGAACAGGGGGACTGCAGATGGAGAGAGGTAGACGGATTTGTTTTCTATTTCAGAGGTTTGACCGGAATGACTTACTGATGAATTGGATGTGAAGAGTGAGAGAAAAAGAGGGATTGACAATGATTCCTAAGCTTTTGGCCTGAGTCACTGGGTCAAGCTGCTATTACAGAAATGAAAAAACAAACAAACAAAAAAACACAACAAGGAGATTGGTTTAGGAGAACAGTAAAACCTGAAATTCCATTTATCACTTAATTTGGAAGTGCCCATCAAACATTCAAGTGGGAATAGTTACTAGGCAATTAGCTATAATAAATAACAATAGCTGACACTTCTATGGTGTTGACTATGAACTAGGCATGGCTCTCAGCACTTTACAAACATTAAATCATCATAGAATGCATTTACTTACTCGAGACTGGGTGAGTTCACCTAGGGAGAAAAGATAAATAATAACAGAAGCTCAGGAATAAGCCCTGTACACACCAGCATTTAGGGGTCAGTTAGGTGCCCTTCTTCCCCAGATCCCCAGGTAAAAGTCCCTGGTTATATATGCTTTTACATAAGAGATCAGCATTCCAAATCCTATTTATTGACAACATCTGCACAGACAGATGCTTACCTCCTATCTCTTGTCCAAAGTCCCAGGCATCAGTGGAAGGAATTCATGTAAATACCAGCTGTATACATAAGCCTTTCTGTTGTCTATCTGAAAAAATGATTCTCTCTAAGGAATCTTTTCAGTCTTAGCTTGCTATTTACCTCTATTTGAACTCCCCCCACCTTCCAAATGTTCTTTAATGGAAAACTTATTAAGAATCAGGTTCTACATCATATGTTGGCTGCATTCTTCAAGTTGTGCATCTCAATTGGCCTTTCTGGGGAGAAATTCAGCTGGCTTCATCACCAAATGTATACCTAATTTCTTCCTCCCAGTATATTTTCTCCTCCATCAAAATTCTATTCTCTATTAAGTAACCTACCCAAATGAGTACTAGCACTGATGTATATAATTCATGTGTTCTCCACTTGGTAAGTAAGGGTGGGTGTGTATTCCCATTTAGAAGAAAAGCCATAATCAACACATTAGTCCCAAGGGAGACTGGCTTAGGGAGGGTTGGTGGCTCGCTGAGTGTATGCCACTACCACTTCTAGGAAATCATCTGTAAAGTTTGGCTATTACTGATGGATCAGCAGTTGCTTCTACACTAAAACAGTTCCTACTACACAAATTCCAATGCATTGTGTATTCTTAGACTAATTTAGCAGCACTTACTTGAACCACTTTTTATTTTTTTTATTTAAATCCTTATTGTTGAAAGTATTACATATGTACCCCTTTTTCCCCCATTGACCCCGTCTAGCCCACTCCCATACCCCCCACCCCAGGCCTTTACCACTCTATTGCCTGTGTCCATGGGTTATGCATATTTGCATAAAGTTCTGTGGTCCAAGTGCTTATATGGTAGGGTGCATTATCTTTTTTGTCCACTGTTTTATTATTTGAGGAGATCAGAATTGGCTTCTATTTATAATCAGCTCCAAGAGTTGTAAAAGGGGATTTGATTGCAAAGTATATACTGTACATAAATTGTGTGGGTGTTTTTTCTTTGGGGATGATGAAAAGTCAATATTTTTCTTTTATATTGCAACATTAAACAGAAATGTTTCTGAAATATTTTAAATAGCACTGCTTATTAATGACAAATGAAGGCTTAAAAAGGGTTTAAAGAATAAGGACCAAAGTGGTCATGTTGGTAACAATATTCTATGTATTATTTCATATATTGTGTTCCCTTGCATGTGAATCCTCCTCCTCCTCTCTCTCTCCCTCTCCCTGCGCCAGCCCCCCCCCCACACACACACACACATGCCCACCCCGCCTCTCCTACTCTCATTGTTTGCAAATTTCAGTCCTTGTCCCATGACATTTCTCTCTCTGATAACATCATTTCTGACCTCTTCCCTGGGGTTTTCCTGCCAGCTTCTCACCATGGCATCCAGGACGTATCCAGCAGGGAAATCATACTGAAAATGAATCTGAAAGCAAGCCTTTGGTTCATCAAGGAGATAATATGAGTCAGAAAATGTCTCATCTGATTCTCTGAATTCTGCCTTATAATCTACCATAAAATATCGAACCCCCTATTTTAAATCAGAACCTGACAGGAATCCAAGATGTAGACATTTAAATGGAAATAATCATTAGAGATTTTCCTCTCCCATATAAAATTAATATCTTGATTTTCTGCCAGTTTGGTATATGGATTTCAAATATGCGGATGAATTGATTTTTTAAAAAGGACTAAGAAATAAACTGCCATGGTATGTCTTTATTTGGAGAAACAGCTGCTAATTAGGAAATTTCATTATTATTTATAACATGTTATAAATTAGGTTTGTGCTATGGTCTCCTAGTTTAAATATCTTATAAATCCTCCCCTATATTTTTAGGTGGAAATATAATATGCAGAGCCATAACATTTAATGGAAAGGCAACTGATCCCCCTGTGTTAAGTATTTTAACACTTTTAGTAAATGTAAAATTTTAAAGCAGATGTAGGGTGATACACTGGCATAGTTGTACTAGTATGTTGGGAAAAAGCTCTTAATGATATATGTAAATCCTCTGTTTTAAAGGAACATTCCAGAATTTGGGAACAGCTGGAGGCAAAAGGACTAATGGATAAACAGAGTGTCTTTTCATCAATCCCCAAATCTATCACGACAGGGTAGCTATAGTGTAAACTGGATGAGACTTCACATGAATGGAGGGAGAACAGGTGTTTCCAAAATGGAAGAAAACTCCTGTAGAGAAAACTACTGAGAACCTTTATCACATTTTCATATTTAGCCTACTTCACTAATTCAGTTTTCCTAATGGTCTGCCATGTAGTTTCTAAAACCCCTGAATTTTTTGTCCTTTAAACAAAACAAAGCAAAAAAAAAAAAAGAAAAGAAATTTAACAATACCTATGATAGGATATTCTGACTCTCCTAAGAAAAATACTGTCATCCCTCCCCAGCAGGCTTACAGGAAAGAGAACAGGAGAGATCTATAATAGAGATCTATCTGTGTTATATGAACTACGGTTGAACACTGAATGTCAGTTTTATTGTGGTGGATTTCTCTTGTGTCCTCATGACCCAAAAGGCCTTCCAGTCCCCCCAGCTCTGCCACTGTTAGAGATCCTGGTTTTCTGCTTTCCAAGCACTCTTGAAAGTATGCGTTTCAGTGGTATGGATTTGGGTGGTATGGAGTTGGGTGGTTTGCATTTCAGTGGTAAGCATTTCGGTGGTATGCATTTGGCACTTTTTATTCCATGGCCATCTTTGCTACTAAACTATTTCAGAATTTCAGGAACCATGTCTATCTGGTTCACTTTTCTAGGATAAGAGACACTGTATGGCATAACATCAATTTTCAATAAATAACGGTTGAGTACTACTAATAATAATAAAACAAAAATGGAGCATACTCTTGAATAGATAGACCCCAAGGAAGTTGGGAATTTGAGAAAGCAGGCACATGAGAAAGTAACATCATCACCATCATCAACCACCTATTAAATGTTCACTTGGAGCATCATTGCCTAAGGATGAAGAGCACAAGCTCTGTCATTCATCTGCTTGACTTTGAAACTGGTCACTATCATCTCCTGACTGTGTGACCGTGAACATGTTGTTTAAGCTTTCTCTTTGTGTGTGTCTCACTTTCCCTATAAAATGAGGATGTTGATGTCATTTTACCCCCCAGAGCTATTGTGAGGATTAACTGAAGTATCCCTTGGGAGGATTTAGCACAGCACCAGGCCTTCCATGGGTGCTATGCACTGAGCACTGGGCTGGAGCTCAGTGATGGGGATGCTGGAGCACCAGTGTCAATATCCCCACTTTGTAGACGACAGAACCCAGTCTCTTGCCCTAAATCATCCAGAGGTAAATCGTGGAGCTGGGATTACTCCCAGGGCTAGTTTCAGCAATTCAAAGAAAGTTACCATCATCTACTAACTACCACCATAGTCAGACCCATCAAAGAGCTAGAACAGATGCCCTGGCTTGTGAGAATGAGCACTGGCCACCACACAGATTCCAAAAGATCCTATCCCCCTCACCTCAGCCTCTAGAACTGGCTAGGGACCAACTGATTGTACCACCAATAAGATTCAAATTAACTAATAAGTCACTTAAGGCATCAACAAACCTGGGTTGGATTAAATAAAACAAGAGCAGCTAAGGTTAAGAATTACCAAAGAAGGTCAGTTAATATGTGTATGAAATCGCCTAGGGGTCTTGTTAAAATTCAGATTCTGATTCAGAAGGTTTGGGGGTGAGGCCTGATACCATTTACAACAAGCTCTCAACTGATGTTGATACAGCTGGTTCCATAGACTGCACTTAGAGCAGCAAGGGTATAAATATGGAAGAAGCATCCAAGGACTGAGACTTGGGGCACTCCAGTGTTAAGAGGTTGGGGAAATGAGGCCAACACAGAAAAAAGACTGAAAAATAATGCTCAATAATATAGAAGAAGAATCAGGCCGAAACCGGTTTGGTTCAGTGGATAGAGGGTCGCCCTGTGGACTGAAAGGTCCCAGGTTCGATTCTGGTCAAGGGCATGTACCAGGGTTGCGGGCACGTCCTCAGTGGGAGATGTGCAGGAGGCAGCTGGTCGATGTTTCTCTCTCATCGATGTTTCTAACTCTCTATCTCTCTCCTTTCCTCTCTGTGAAAAATCAATAAAATATATTTTTAAAAAAAAAAAGAAGAAGAAGAAGAATCAGGAGAGCAATGTCCTAAAACCTAAGTGAAGAAAATGTTCCTTCATGTTTGTCAAAAGCAGCTGATGACCAAGTAAAATCAGAACTGAGAAATATCCACTAGATTTAGAACTATGGTTGCCATTGGTGATTTTGAAAAGAGTAGTTAAAGTGAAGTGGTGAGATAAAAGTCTGGTAGAACTAGGTTCAAAAGAAAATAGAAAGTGGAAATTGGGAGGCCAAAGTAGTTAATTATTTTGACTAATTTGTGTGTAACAAGGAATAGAGAACTAGCGATAGCTGGAAAGCATGCAGGCTTTAGGGAGAGTTTTTGTTTTTCTTCTTTTTTTAGAAATGAAATAAACTATTTGTATGCTGATGGGAGCTATCTAGTACAAGTGAGGAAATGATGATGACATGGGGAAGCAAGTTATGATCGGAGCAATGAGCAAAAGAAGTTGTAATTTTGTACCTGGGAGGAGGAGTTAGACTTAGATGGGAGCACAGACTATCCATCCATAATAACAGAAATGGAGGCAGAAGTCTAGGTGCAGATATAATTGGGAGAGAAACTTTGATAGTGGAAACATGTACTAACTATACTAGTATTCTGAGTGCTTCTGTGTTCTCAATGTAATAATAAACAAGGCACAGTCAAGAGTGAAGGGGAGGAGGAAGTATTATGAGTAAGATGGTGTGGAAGTGGCTTCTCAAACTTTAAGGTACATACAAATCACCCAGGGATCTTGTTAAAGTAAAGATTCTGATTAGGTTAAGCCTAGAGCAATTAATCTCATTAGTAATGAGATTCTGCATTACTAATAAGATCTCAGGTGAGCCCTACCAGGCTTGGCTCAGTGGATAGAGCATCAGCTTGCATACTGAAGGGACGCAGGTTTGATTCCAGTCATATGCCTGGGTTGTGGGCTCTATCCCCAGTAGGGGACAGGCAAGAGGCAGCCAATCAATGATTCTCTCTCATCATTGATGTTTGTATCTCTCTCTCCCTCTCCCTTCCTCTCTGAAATCAATAAAAATATATATTTTTTTAATCTCAGGCGATGTAGATGCTGTTTATCCATAAATCACACTCTGAATAATAGGGCTCTAGGATAAGGTCTCTTAATCTTGGCACTCTTGACATTTTGGATATATTGTTGGGAGCTGTCCTGTACATTATAAAATGTTTACCAGCATTCCTGGCCTCTACTCCTTGTATGAGTATAGTGCACCATTCTCCAATTGTGACAATCCAAAATGTCTCCAAACATTGCCAAATATCCAATGATAGAAAAATCAGTCTTGATAAGAACCACTATTCCATGAAGATAAGTGAGCAAATAAATTAGAAAAATGTAGCAACAACAATGGACTGCATCAAGGTTTTGCTTAATGCTTACAGATTAATAGCATGGTTGTGTGTTTTCTCCAGATATATTTAACTATGCAGGTGCAGGCATGGAGCAGGTAGAGGATAGGATTTGACCAGGATTGGGTTTTATCCAGTTAGGAACTATGGTAAAGAGGAAAGGTAGAACATGAGAGGGTGAGGGATATTGAGAATATGATTAAACCATTTGAACACAGATCCCATGAGATCAAAGAATTGTTGGAGCTGAGGTACTAAACAGACAGAGCTAGAAAGATGGTGAACAGCAAAGATGAAAAATGGAAATAAAATGATGGAGTAGAATCAATTATTAGTCATGAAAGATCAAGGCATGACTATGAGACTGAGGTATGTTGCAAGACATGACCACTAGAGAAGAAGTCAGAGAGCTAAGAGACAAGACTTAGTTCACATGGGAACTGTTGTCTATGTAAATAGAAATCTCCAAGAATTTTGTCAAAAGGAGTATTAAATAGAATGACAAGGAATGAGTTAAAATCTTTAAGGAACAGATGAGAGTGTTCTGAGAGTTTGCTGATCACAGCAATTAGGGGGAGGAGAAAGTGATATAGTGTGATGACATGAATTAGCCAAATGTGGGTGTTTTTTAGGGAAAAGGGAGGGACAGAGACCTGGAGGCAGCACCACGGATCAAGGAGGACCCACCACAACTACCTCCAGGCTCAAATGAGAAGCAGAATCCTCAGAGAAGTGTCAGACTTCAGTTAGAACAAGAGGTTGAAGAAAACATGCAGGAAAACAGTTGGGGATATAAGGCAGATTGTGAACTTCGGATTGCAAAAGGACAAGTTTTGGATGTTCAGAAATGATGGAAAATGTGGTTAAGATACAGAAATATGTGAGGACAGTAGTCCATGGAGAAGGTGGTGGCCTGGGAGTCTTAAGCTTCTTATAATGCTTGATGTGAGCAGGATAAGGTGACCAAGCAAGTGATCATTAAAACTGGGACATGAAGAGGCCTGTCAATATTAGGCAAACCAGGATATATCATTCCCTTTTGGATGAAGGTTATGATAGGATTTATTTGGACAGTCTCTTTGGCAGATTATAATGGTAAGGATATGAGCATGGGGAATTGGAAATGAGGGGTGTTTCAGGAGCACAGAGATCTCTGCAACCCTAAATTTACTTCTGCCAGTGCAGAAGGAGGCTGGAAGAGGGGCCAGGTGTTGCTGATGGCCCCACAGCTCCCAGCTTCCGGTTTCACCTACAAATTAGGAATGCCAGTGGAAGAGACTCAAAATTTTTTTACTGTTAACTGTTTTCATGTAAAATTACCCAATGATAATAAAAGTATTTTCAGCAAAACATTCAAAATGCTCATGAGTCACTCAACCCAATGAAAGCTTGATCCTGTCTGAATGCCTTTCAAAAGCGGAAGCAAACAATGAGGCCCTCTAGTGGCCAGAATGTTTCCAGGAAGACAGTTAACATCACAAAATGATCTGGAAGAAATATGAGCCAGCACCCGGTCTAAAGGCTTGTCTCTAGTTAAGTAAACATGTGTACAAGAGTCAGGACTATACACATCATAGGTGCCTAATAATGGATGGAATTAATTTTAAGCCTAGAGGTTGATCAAAGAGGTACTCTTGCTCTGGACACTGCCAGTGGAGACCACTGGTCCCCAATATGACCACTATCTTCCCACAACCTCTCCCCAAGCCTGGGGACAGGGTCTATAGAGGAATATCTAGAAGTCATACCATTTAAAACCTTATAAATTATATTAAATATCTTGGTCATTATCCAAGAGAAATGGAAAGGCATTGAAATATTTCATGTTGAGCGATGTTGGGGGTGGGGAAAGTATAGTGTTCAAATTTGCATTTTTAAAAGATTGCTCCATCTACAGGATGGAAAACAGTCTGAGGGAGGGTCAGAGTAGATTGAAAGATTCGGTTATGGGGCAATTATTGTAGTACAGGAGAGTGGTAAGATTAGGATGGTCTTCAGCGGTCCACAAACTCATTAGTCCACAGAGCCAAATATCAACAGTACAACGATTGAAATTTCTTTTGAGAGCCAAATTTTTTAAACTTAAACTATATAGGTAGGTACATTGTTATTAACTTAACTAGGGTACTCCTAAGGCTTAGAAAGAGCCACACTCAAGGGGCCAAAGAGCCACATGTGGCTCGCGAGCCGCAGTTTGCTGACCACGGGGTCACTAGGCTAGTGGAGGTAATGGAAATAGAAAGAAGAAAGCAGATTCAAGTGATATTAAGGGAAGGACTTGGAGATATATGTAGTATGAAGGATGAAAGAGTGAATGGAGGCTAGGATGACGTTAGATATTTCAATGTACAATATTCACAAAGATAGGAAACACTGGAAGAAGGCACAGGCTTAAAGAAGGGTGGGGGCAGAGCATGGGTTGATTTTGGATAGCCTTTGTTGACATTGCTTTAACTCATACATACTATTAGAGATATTAAATAGACAACTGTCTAGAGCCAGCCGTGAGCAAACTATGGCCCGCAGGCCGGATCCGGCCCATTTGAAATGAATAAAACTAAAAAAAAAAAAAAGACCGTACCCTTTTATGTAATGATGTTTACTTTGAATTTATATTAGTTCACACAAACACTCCATCCATGCTTTTGTCCCGGCCCTCCGGTCCAGTTTAAGAACCCATTGTGGCCCACGAGTCAAAAAGTTTGCCTACCCCTGACTGATCAACAGAGAAAAGAGGCCTAAACTGGAGGCAGCATATAGTGAGTCATCTGCATATGACTCTGTTCTTTTAATCTTTCCATGGGAATACCATGGAAGCTCGTTTCTCAAAAGTCTCCCATCTCGAACAATTACTTCTCAGCCTAACATCTCTCAGGTGACAAAGGAGAGAATGCACCAATATGAATCAGTTTACTATTGTTAAAATGCCAAGATAATGTGCTGTGAATATTTTTGTGCTTTTGTTGCTGCTTATAATTATTATGGAATTTTCATTTTCCACTATACATTTCCTTTCTTTCTGTTAAATTTTCATGTTCTTTTTGTTTTTAAAGTGTTTATTTATAGATTAAACAGTACAATAGACATGTACTGTATATAAGAAAGGTTAAAACAGGGAATTATTTGAGGGTCTGGAATGCATTAATTCCACTTACATTATCTCTAATAAGAAAAATGATTTGGTTTTTACACAGCCTTCTGGAATGAATTAAGTTCAAGAAATGAGATTCCACTGCATTTATTTGCTTGTCTGTTTGCTTACTTGCTGAATAGTTGACTGCTTGATTTTGCTTGATTTTGTCTGTCTAGAAGAGAATCCCCTGATCCCTTTTTGGGAACTATGTTGAGCTTTCCACTATGGAAATCACAGGGCTTGACCGAAGTTCCCCTCAGTTCAACACGGCTATGAAATGAGCTATGACTTAGGTTCAGCCAGTAGGATACTCTTTGCCTGAGCTCACCTACAACCTAAAGGCTGTGAAGACAGATAAAGGTCACTCATCAGCCCAGTAGCAACCCAAGTAGCCTTGAGTCCTGCCTATTGCTACTTCACAAATTTTGCTAAGGTTCTTGATGCCCAACCCTTGATTCCTGTCCATTATCTTAACCTCCCGTTGACTCTTCACATAATTTCTTCACATAATTTCTTTTTGTTCCTCATATTGAGCAGTCTTTCTTAGCATTAAGGACCCAGACCGATACATCTTCTTTCACCTTCTATTTATATTTCTTTCTTTCTCTTCCTCCAATTTCCCTAACTTTTTCATTTTTCTATCCCAACCTCTTCTTTCTTACTAGCTATCTCTTTACCACCACCATCCTTTCTACACTCAATTTTTCTCTTTGTGTTTTCCTCCATGAACCCCTGCTGCCCCTCAATATCTGGTCTAAAAGCAAAGCAATGATGCAGTGTTGAGAAGGAGAATGAATTCACCAACACAAATTCATGAGTTGAACACTTCTGACAAGTTGAGAGGAAAAAATGAAACTTATGAGATGAAATTTCATTGAGAGAAATGTAAATTCCTAAGCGTAGTTTCTAAAACAAAGTTTAGGAAATGAGCGAACAATGGTTTAATGGAAAATTCTATTGAAAAACAAAAGCAAAAAACCTTCAAGTACGATCATCTGGTAAAATGCATGGCACAAACAGGCTGTTCTATGTTTTATTAGTAAATCTGGTTGCCTTATTCTTGAGTGCTAATTGGTTGGACATGGGCACCCTGAAAAGCAAATCAATTTTGCAGTCTATGATTGCAAGGACGACTGGAAGAAAAACAATGTCAGAATTCACTGAGCTCAGTAGAGCATGTACTGATCACTGTCTGTCTTTCCAGGCCCCATTCTTGGAGAGATGCTGGTGAACTAGAACACTGTCCACAGTTGGCAGTGAGAATGAAATAGCCAAAGGAACCTGAGAAGGGGGCTGTAAGTGGATCATGTTCCAAGATCCCCAGAAACACTCTGATTCCTGTTTTTTCTTCTGAGCCTGCTTCTATGTCTCCCCCCAAAATTTATTTTCTTCTCAGGTTTGCCAGTGTCAATTTCTGTTGCTTGCAACTGAAGCTCTCAAGAGATACAATAGTTTTCAAAATATCTGAACGCTCTTTGTAGAAGAGAATTTGGTCATATTAAGAGAGCAAAGCTGGAATTTGAGGGTGAAATCAGATGAGTCCACATGGAAATGAACTTTTTAATTATCTGAACAACTCCAAAATATGAAGACCTCATGAGGGAGAGCTCATTGTTGGAACAGGTTCAAAAAAAAGGCAGGACAACCAACAAAAAGGGATAAGATTCATGACCTTACTGGGAAAACAGACTGGATCGGATGTTTTATAATGACATGTTTTGTTTTGTCTTAATTTAGAGAACTTTGTTCAAATAAAATCTTAAATAAAAATTAAAATGAAATATCCAAAAGCTAAGAAACTATGGTGTTGCAGGTGGGGACCAGGTTTGCCCTGTTTATCCTTCACCTAAATGTATAAGTGTTCCAGAATGGGACTTGTGGAACCATAGTTGAAGCAGAGTTTAAAGTCATTGGACTAAAATAACTGATACTTATTGGGCACTTTCAAAGTCTCAGACACTCTGATCAGTACTTTTAATGTATTAGCTCATGTAACCCTCCCAAACCTATATGAAGTAATTACTAGTATTTGCCCCATTTTTCAGATGAAGAAATGGAAGCACAGAGAGGGTAATTAACTTATTCAATGTCACACAGCTGGAAGATAGGAAACTTAATATTCAAATATAGGTGGCCTGACTACTAAGGCTGCACTCTGAACCACCAGGCTATTTTGCTTTTCATATTTTATGATTCAATGACATTTGATTATCAGTGCTTATCATTCCTATTGAATTCCATGTTCCTTTCATTCACTTATATCAGATTAGTTTAAGCTTTTCTAAATAGCACTCAAATAAATTTGTTTTTCAAGATGCTCAGTTCACAGTTTTCCCTTTAATGGTTTCCCTTAATTAGTGTTTTTGTCAAAAACAATTTCACATTCCTTTCTGAACTAGTTGCCCTAAGATGTCAGTCAGCTCTTAGGGTTGGCTGTAAGGTTCTGTTACCTCGCAGGGGTCAGCTTTCATTCCATCAGTTTGGGTCTTCATTGTGCCTCTTTTATCTTGTTCACAGCAAAACAAAGTGAAAGAACTAGGCCAGGCCTGTTTGCCAGGCTTCAGCTGACCAAATGAAGATGGAAGTTTCTCTGACGCTCACAGTCCAGAGAGGGGGGCAGGCAGTGGGAAAAGTACGGGCGGATATACACAAACTGGTGTTCACTCCGATCTCTCTCCTCCCTGTCACAGAGCAGCAGACAGGTAGGTTTGAGGCAGCCCAAGCAGCCTGACCTAATCAAACCATTTCCAGGAAAGCTGTGGGCTGCTGCTCACAGATGTCAGTGGCCAGTGTGAGCACCATTGCTGTCCCCCATTTCCTAGGCTCATTGTGATCCCTGACTCTTTCATGCTGTCAACCACATCCCACCATTCTTTGTCCCCAGGTGAGAAAGCAGATTCTTAAAGGCTCAGGCCATTAGGACCAGGCTCAAACTAGGGGGCTTGGCTTGGGAAGAAGGGGTACAGAGGAGCAGCCTCCCCTTCCTCATGCATCTGTGACCCCTTTGCCACAGGTGGCCCTCTACTGCCGTGGGAGTACAGCCCAACCATCCTATTACTCTTGGCCACAAACAGGCTGCCAGGGTCTCAGATTCTCTTTGTGAGGTACTATTGGATACTGTTTGTCTAACGACACCTGTGACCGCCCTGAGGCATGGGCTATTACTTCATATTTTATAAAAGACAATGTAAGTTCAGCATTCCATAAATATAAAATGGTGATGAGCAAATTTCCCCCATGCCGAAGCCATTTCATTTTCTTCAGCAAAACGGTTCCTTTTATTTCCATGCAAAAAGCCCAACAAGGGAAATTTCTTCATTGCTCAGACAGCTACAAAACGCGATCACATTTTTCCCCACAGCTAATGTGCTCTTATGTATAAAATTTAAATTTGAAAGTCTGAGCAGATGGCCTATAAAGTTCTTGTTTTCTCTCTGAATTTAATTTCTTCCTGCTTATAGAGGGATTTTTAAAAATTATCTGAAAAGGCACAATAAAATGTTTTTATAAATTGTATTAATCGTTATCTTGATGATTGTGCTTTCCCAAAGGTATCCCAGAAGAAAGACTGGATGTTTGACACAGGATCTCAAATCTAACCTGCCCTGTCACATTCACAAACATTCATCAACACCAGTGGGGCCCTGCTCACTTTGAAACTGGTCATCACTCTTAGTTGAAATACACAGAGGTTCACATTATCTTAGAAAACAAAAGGTCAGGGGGTAAAATGACCTACGTAAATTAGCTGCACACAAGAATACAGATATAATGTTTAGGCTCTTTTAAAAATATATTACTTTTGAGTGCCTTAAGAGCCATTTCATTTCATTCAGAGCCATTAATGAGCTAATTATCTTTTTATTAAAGGGGGCCCATGAGACTTCAACTTAGCAATACTTAGTGGATCATCAGTTTGGGTGATTATGTGTATGTTGTTTTTCCAACTATTCTGTAATTCTTCCTTACCTTAACCATCACTTCCCAATATTGGAAGAAGCAGGATGCGCTCTGTGTGGTTTCTGGTTAATATACGTGAAGTATCTCTGGTAAGACATGCATAGGGTGGGGGGGGGGATTTTATCATTTTGTTTGTTTGTCATTTCCTACATGTGAAGGTGCCTGTCTGTAAGGAGGTTAAATAAGCTGATCAATTGTTGGAATTGACATGACTCTCATCCCAATGCTAGTGTGCAAGTTGAATTCATTGCCACCAGTCTGCCCTTAAAACTGGCAGGGCTCAGGGGTGGGGTACAAATGGAAGCCCACCTACTATATGTCCATATATTTTAAAATTATAAACCAAGCTGACATGTGTGAAATAAAGTATGTTCTATCTGTCTACTTTGAAAAATATACCTTGTCAGATAGTCCCACCTGAGTCTAGAAAATTGAAAGCCAGATCAAATTTAGTTCTCTTGGTTCGCCTGACCATGGCGGCATCGGGAGCATCAGCTCCAGCTGCAATGCACCCACCTTCAGGTCCCAGCCCCAGCTCCACACTGCACTGAGAGGAGCATTGTGCATTCATGGTACGCATACCTCCTGGACCACATTTCCAGCCTCCAGCTCTACCTCTCCCCTCCCCTCCCTGCAACTGCAGCCCCGGTCGCCCATCATGTGAAGGGAGGTAAACACTAGTAGTAGAGTCTCCCCTTGGGAGAATGGGGACGAGGGTCTTTCCCTGGGAGAGGCCTATGCATGTTCTGTATGTGGGCTTAAAGCCATGAGGATAGGAAATTCCAGGGTCATAGATATGAAGAATGTGGTCTAGTAGGTATAGAGAAGGGAGGGGTCCAGGTTGAATTTTACCTATCATGTCATGTTCATAGTCATCTATTGAGATAATAAAGCCTTAGACTCTTTGCCCCAATAGGACTATAGCCACAGGAGATCTAGGGCAGGGCCCCTCCAGGAGAAGGACTGCCTGTTGTCATAGCAATATGAACCAGGCCAGCAGTACTTGCTTTGCAAACACTTACTAGGCTCTGAGAAATAGCATTGGCAAGAGATCCTATGATGTGCTATAAGAAAGACAAATATCTGTGAGATTTGGCCTCTGTCCTCAAGGAGCTTATTTGGAAAGATCACAAACACAGAAATTGTCCTACAGAGATGAGAGCCTGAAAGGTCAAAGAAGGAGTAGAAGTCAAGTCTATGGTTTCTTCCTCCCCAGAAGTCGTTAGGACTAAGAAGCATTAAGTATATGTCTTCTTTAACCACTTTGATAAAATGTTCAGCTACCTCCTTTAATCAGCCTTCATGATATTTCTTGAAAAAAATCTTAGCACTATCCTATGGAACACTCTGGAAATAAACAGGTTAAAATTTTGGCTTCCATCCTTGAGCAAATCTGATGCAGGCAGGATTAGAAGTAGAAAGATTTAACTCCCAGTTCAGCACATCGTGTGCCAACCCATCTGCCCACATCAATGTCTATTTAAAAGGGAAGCCAGTCTGACTGGCCCCATCTTCACCTGTCCCACTGACTGCCCATAGCAAGGGAGGAACCAAAAGCCCACAAGTTGGAAAATTGAGCCTCTGTGCAGTTTCCAGGCCTGGGTCTGCTCGAAGGCACACAGCCAGCAAAGCCATCAATCTGGCAGTTCTTTAACACTGACCCAGTGGCTATCTGCTGGGCCATTTGCGCCATCTGCCATGAAAATGCCAGTTAAGGAAATGGCATAGAGTTGTGGGACTACCAGGGTTAAAAGGCCAT
>NW_006297747.1:307800-310563 GCF_000327345.1 Myotis davidii
CTGGTTCCAGCAGCCCTTGGTTACAGCTCTCCCACCAGAGAACAAAGAGCTGGGAGAGCCAAGGGTGACAGAGAGAGAACAGAGGTGTAACAGGCCAGGGCTCCCAGGCTTGCTTTCTCTTCACTCTGGGTTTATTTCATTATGGCACCTTCAGAAACATGGACCTTCCTTACTGACAAAGACACTCTGCATGATTCCAGGAAGTTAAAATGCTCATGAACCAACTATATGTGTGTGTGTATGTGTGCATATATGTAGATATATATGTATATGTAGTACAATAGTGTCATATTAAGATATAAATATATATTATGTATAAATATTACATAGCATTTATACACATATTTTATATGTATATACATAAATTTATATATATATATACATACAATATATAAATAATTTTAAGGGAAAAGCAGTACCCATAGTTTCATCTCAACACAGCTTCATACCCTCCCAAATATTACCTTCTGGTTTTGACCCATATGTTAGCAATACTTGTACCATCTATTGAGCCCTTACTATAATATTCTCAATACTGTATTAGCTGCCTATTATTTATTTCTCTAATGTTTACATTAATACTAACAGGTTGGTATTTTCTTCTAATTTTATAGATGTAAAAAAAAAAACAAGGCTCAGAGAGTTTTCTTTTTTAAAAAACCCAAAGGACACACAGCTTGTAAATCAAAGACCCAGATTTCAAATCAGTCTGTCATTTTCCAATACTCACATCCCTTGTATTGTAGACTCCTGTGTGTAAGCACATTAGTTTATGCACAGTTAAAATTAAACAATATATGCTACTTTGTGTTAGGCTTATGAAAAAAATCATAAATATTCTTCATGTTTTTATATAGATACCACATTTATCACTTTTAACAGCTGGATAATAATCTGCCTAATGGTTTATATTAATTTATTAAACAATGTCTTTAAATTCCTTCAGTATCTTTGTGTTTCTCTGTCTATCTCTGGCACCCACTCACTCTCATTTTCATTCTTTCTCTTCCATAGTTAATACTACAATGAGCATGTTGGTACATACAGTCTTTTGCTTCTTTTGTAGTATTTCCTTAGGACAAATTTCCAGGAGTAGATTACTGGATGGAACAATACAACCATTTTTATGACACGTGGTACATATTATCATATTGATTTTTAAAACTATTCCATTAGAACCACATAAGTGTTTCAACTTACAACAACCACACCAGCACTGAATGTTTCATCAAACTTACTTTTTGCTAATCTGTTACATTTTAAATGGCACCTCAAGCATGCTTCTGTTTGCATGTTTTATTTCAAAGTGGTGATGGACATTACCCCCTTTACTTGTCTACTGCACTCACATTGTCTCCCAGAGCTGTTCTCTCTCCCGAGCACACCTATTTCAAGGAGCTTTGTATAAACAAGTGCTCGCTCTTTAGTGGAGGAACTATTACCCTTTTGCCTTGTTTTCTTTGTTCTTGAGGAAATGTCTGAAGAAGAAATGCTAACTTGACATATAAAATGCCATGACAGATCTTTCCCCAGAACAATGCCTAAAACAAAAATAATCAAGAGGCAAAAGTATGAGCAAGTTATTTGAAAATATATAGGTAAATATCAAGAGAAACAGCTGAAAGGGGGATAGGGGTAAAGGGGCAGGACAGGGAACTGCTCTTTGTCATAACTCTTGCATAACTATTTGACTCTTTGTGTGGCAATTAAAACAGATGAAAAAATACAATTAAACTTACACATTCTTCTCAACAAATGATTTGGAGGTTCACATACTGCCTGTGCCCCTGCCTGAGAAAATCTTCCAATTAAACTTTCTTCTCTCAAAAATTATCTTATGTTTTACATCTCCTTCCCATTGCTCACAGCCCCGGGATGCTAAAAGGAAGGGACAAAATCTAGCCAAATTGTGTTCAAGGTGGTTATCTGAGTCATGCCTTTCTGAGTTCCAGATTCTCATTATTTTCCCCTTTTTTATGTACTTTGTATAGACTTAATTAGAGCTCCTACATTGCAGTGGGGATCCATAACAGGAGGGGTCTGCTCTCCAGAGAAAAACTGATGCTCATTAACAAAAGAGAAACGGATCTCCAAATTAATTTTGTCTTGGGAACCTAGGATTCAGATACATGTGAGCAATAGTCTGTCATTCCACTCTCTTAAAGGAGCAAATCAAAATTATCTGAGATGAATCATGTCACCCTAAAACCAGGCTGATTTCTAGACCTAGACCACCTGAATCTTCACTCTGTCACTTTTCAGGCATGTTATCTTGGGCAAGTTATTTAACCATTCTCTATCTTAGTTTTCCTTTCTATAAAATGGAGATAACAATCACCCCTGCCTCATGGTTTCTGTAAGAATTTCATGGGTAAATACACTTAAAGGTCTTAGAACAATGCCTGTCACAGCAGAAGAACTCAATAAACGTTTCCAAATAGCATTATCTTTGTTTTTATTCACATTTGACAGTTTACCCGAGTATGTAGGATACTTTGTGCATGATCATGCCACGTGGCATAACTGTGCATGGAGATTTGCATTGAATTATAAGACATGTTTATTTTTTAATATATTTTTTATTAATTTCAGAGAAGAAGGGAGAGGAAGAGAGAGATAGAAAAATCAGTGATGGAAGAGAATCATTGATCAGCTGCCTCCTGCACGCTGCACACTGGGGATCGAGCCAAAACCAGGGCATGTGCCCTGACTGGGAATCGAACTGACATCCTGGTTCATGGGTCTATGCTCAACCACTGAGAA
>NW_006297747.1:311894-312932 GCF_000327345.1 Myotis davidii
CCTAGAGACAGAACATGGCAAAAGATGCTGGACAGAACCTGGCTACAGAACTTGGTTGGAGAACCTAGACAGAACCTGGCTGCAGAAGCCGGCTACAGAACCTGGCGACTGAACCTGGCCGGAGAACCTAGCGAGAGAACATGGCTACAGAACCTGGCTGGAGAACCTGGAGAACGTGGCTGGAGAACCTAGCAAGAGAACATGGACACAGAACTTGACTGGAGATTGTGGCTAGAGATCCTGGCAAGGCTGCTGATCAACTGAACACTGTCTCCATGTCATTCCTTCTTTGCCGACTCCGTCCACACCTTTGGGGACCCCTGGATCTGCTGGGATTGGACCCCAGCAGACTCCTGAGCTGATTCTCAAAGCAGAAGAAGGTGATATCAGTCTACATGGGAGGAAAGTAGAGGGTCATCGAGGAGACAGACAAGCAAAAAGAGAAATAAGATAAATAGGTTATCTTATGTCTTGAGATGTTATTTTGTAAGGAGGGAAAAGTGTGCTTCAAATAATGGAAGGAAATAAGACCATTGACATAGATAAGGGAAGAATAGGGGTGAATTTTGAAGGGAAAAACAAAGACTGAATCTCGCCTGTGGTGTAGTTTAAAAGCCACTGCTGATGAGGGTTATTTTTCTAAATTTATTTGAATTGGTGAGTGGATAAGAGGTCAGAGTGACAGAGGTAGACATGTGGTGAGGGCTGAAGCAGTCTGTTCCTTAACTTTCTATTTTTAATTTATTTATTCAATAACTAGACTTCAGACTCCACTCTGTGATGGCCATGCAATTAATTTCTCAACGTGTGTTGTGATATTTCCCATTTTCTTTTTAGTTTTTTGTATACCCCAAGTTCTCATGATTTTTTTTTTTGTTTTCCTGGTGTGCTTGTAAAAAAGATGATTGCAAAAAATCACTGCTATTACATTGACTGTTTCTGCTAGAAGTTGGCATTCTTTCTGGTCCCATTATTCCATCCAAGATTTCAGTTATAACGAAGAAGAGGGAGTGCTCTCAACTGAGTTTTGGAGTTCAA
>NW_006297747.1:313224-316079 GCF_000327345.1 Myotis davidii
TGCTTACAAACTGTGCAAACTTGGATAAGTTGCCTAACCATGCTATACCTCAGTTGCTTCTTTTGTAAAATATCTATAACTAGAGGCCTGATGCATGAAATTCATGCAAGAGTAGGCCTTACTTCCCCAGGCTGCCAGCACCGGCTTCCCTCCAACACCCGGGACCTGGGCTTCCCTTGCAGAGGGAGGCCCCACCCACTCGCCACAGCCCCAGTCAGTGGCCTGGGCCTCCTTCTTTGGGGTGATCATGGAGCCCCCCAGTTGACCTCCCCGCTGGTCAGTGGCCTGGACCTCCCTCTGCAAGGGATCATGAGGCGATGGCCAGGCTCCCAACCAATCGCATTGCACCCACCTTGGCTGGCCTGGTGCCAGTGTGTGTCATAGCATGGTCCCAGATGGTCGTCCAGACGGTCATTCTGCTGTTAAGCTGTTTGGTCAATTTGCATATTATGCTTTTATTATATAGGATAGTATCTGTCTCATAGAGGCATTGTGAGGATTAAACAAGTTAGTAAAAGCAAAGTTCTTAGAACAGTGGATGGCACTGTACAAATGTTTGTTTTTAAAACTATGGGCAAAGCATTATGCTAGCCCAAAGGAGGCAACAAAGAACTGGAAATAGCATCCTTGCCCTCCAGTAACTTGGAGATTGATGGGTGAGTCTCATGATTCATTCTACATCAAATTATCTAGACCAGGAACCTGGAAGTTACCTGAAATACATTCCTTTTCTTCAATTCCACCACTGTATCCCCAGCCCTCATAATTGGTCACTGAGTCAGATCATGTACATTTTCCTAAGATCTCCTCTCTGTTCGCTCCTCCCCAACCTCATAGCCCCTGCATTCTAGTAATTCTCTTCCCTCTACTGCACAGTCTTTTTGCCCATGCTGTTGGACATGTATCAATCTGAGCACCTACATCTCTGATTCAAAACTCTACAGTGTTTCTTCATATTGGAAATTCCTTAACAAGACCCTTCATAATCTTCTCCTTAAACACTCAGTACTTGCCTAGAGGCAGTGTTTCATAATGGTTAAGGACATAGACTTGGGAGCCATACAATTAGAATCCAGCTCTACCATTCATAAACTATAGTCTTGATCAATTTACTTCCTCAATTAAAGGTGATAATATTTACCTCATGGGGATTTTGTGAGGATTAAATGATTTAATATGTAAAAATCACTCTGGCATGGAATAAGCATTACCGATATATAGATGACAGCAATTATTATTACCTTCCCAATCTTATCTTGGGTCCCTCTTTCTTAACACCTTCATCCCATTGCAAGAACCATTGTTCATTCTCTATATGCTCTCTTATCTATCTGTTCCTCCCATTTCTCTCATTCTCCCATGTAGTGGACAGACCCTAGGATAACCCCCAAATAAGTCCTTCCTTCTAATGGCCATGTCTTTGTGTAATTCTTTCCCTTTAGATACAGGTGAGACCTGTGATTTGCTTCTAACTACCTAGAATATGTCAAAGACGATGAGATGCCCTCCCATGGTTTTGTTACATAGTAGAAGACTCTGTCTTAGCAGGCTAGAGTTCAGACTCCCTTTGCTGGCTTAATGAAGTAAGAGGCCACATTAGAAAAGACCGCATGGCAAGGAACTGTGGGCAGCCTCTAGGAGTTTTAGGTGGCCTAAGACCTGAGGATTGCCTTCATCTAATAGCCAGCAAAGGGCCTTCCATCAAATGACCATGAGGAAATGCAGCCCACTTGACATGCTGAGTATGGCTTTGTGTGACCTGAGCAGAGAACCCAGCTAGTGCATGCCCATACCCCTGATCCACAGAAACTATGACATAGTAAATGTTTGTTGTTTTAAGCCATTAAAATTATGGTAATTTATTACATAGGGATAGAAAACTAATGCAGCCCAATCCAGTTCACTTGGTGAATTATGAAGACCCCTAAGTGGTACCTCCTCTGTGAAGTCTACCCTGATGCTCCCATACATAGAGGTCCTCTCCCTCCTGATAACCCGCATTACACCACCGGCACATTTCCATTATAGAACAGTCACACTGCATTGCTACTGTGTATTAAGCTCTGAGTCCTTAAGGAAAGGTGCTGCATTTTATTCATCTTTGGATATTCAATTTCTGAAATATGATGTCAGTTTTTTAGGAGAGAGGAAGAGAATGAAAAATAAGAAAAACAAAACGAAAAAAAGAGAGAGAGAATAGCAGGGCAACTAAGTGCTCCATAAATGTCTGTTGATAAGTGAATGAATAAATAGTATGTTGATTATTTTCTTGTCTGGTCTATTGAATTCTACAGAGATGCTTTCATTTCACTCTGATAGGCATCTCAGAGATTGAGGCTATCATCATAATAGAAGATTGAATTATCACTAACTTTGACTGCAAGCAAAAAAATTAAAATAGCATTTGAGAAAAGGATGCTATACCAAAAAAATGGTTTTGTTTATCTTTATTATTAAAAGAAAACTCTGGCAGAAAAGATTATTAGCTTACAAAGGGATGGGGTAATTTTTTCAGTTTGTCTAATACTGGAAATGTTTGTTGAAATGGGCCAATTCATAGGAAACATGCATAAAACTCAACCAACTTAGAAAAGATGTTATTTACATTTAGTCATCAGACATAAACTGGCTAACTCTCAATTTCTGAAACTTTTATGAATAAAGTTTGTAAGTATTTAATTTATTTGAACAAAAAGTAAAACAGTACTCTGGAAGGTGTGTTTCAGTGGTTAAAGTGTCAGCCCTTTCACCAAAGGGTTGTGGGTTTGATTCCCAGTCAAGGATGAGTTCTAGGCTTGCAGGTTCAGTCCCCAGCCCCTGGTCAGGGTACATGCAGAAGGCAACGAATTGATGTG
>NW_006297747.1:316202-321398 GCF_000327345.1 Myotis davidii
TGTGTGTGTGTGTGTCTATCCTCTGGTGAGAATTAACAAACAAAACAAAAAAGTAAAATAGTTAAATTACTAAACCCTTTTGTAGGATCCTTGTCACTTGGGAGTACACAGCTTAGGTCATCAGAGAGCTCAAGTTGATTGTTTATCCTTATTGTACAAGCTTATTGTTATGTTGCATCTGAGAAGAAAGGAAAGCAAAAGAGGCCCTCTGTAAGTAAAAGGTACTTAACCTGGCCTAAACATCATTGAACCACAGGTAAAGTCTGAATATTTTTCTGGTGTCTGTTTTCTGAAAATCATGACCATTGAGGCAGGCAAATAAAGAACAATTCAGCTGCTGAGATGGAATGATGGATGGGTATATGGACCTACTGCTAACATCCCTGACAGCCTCTTCCCTATAGTGTTAGGTTAGTTACTGAGAGGAATCAGTTCAGTATTGACTTCAAACAATAATGACAATTTCACATTGTATGTGTGCCCAGATACTTCTCAGTTAACCCGCTGTGCCACTTGGGGAGATATTGCAAATGTAAAACATGGAATACCCAGTGCCTGGCACATAGTAGGAATACATCAATAAATCTGAACTGCTGCTCTGTAATGATTTTCTGCCTTTGGAAACTGCATGCTTGCACTTAGAACTGGCATTACCTGTCCTCACACTCATTTGGATGGTATTTTGGCCTGGGTAGGCCAAATGTTGAAAGTTCAAGGATATGATCTGAGACCTAATAAGAAACTGTTTCTTTTGAACTTAGGTTGGCACACTGTCAATAAAGAAAAACACCAGATTTTATCATGTCTTTTGTATGTAAAAAAATAAAATAAAAGCCAGTTTGTTGGGAAGAAAAGCAACTAAGTCAATTGGTTCAATCAGAGCAGCTAGTGGATTGTGTGGTGAACTTTGTGTAGTCTGGGGTCCTCCCCTCTTGGGCTACCCAGAGTCTGCTACATACGGATAAGGATTGTACTAGTTTCCTATAGCTGCTGTAAAGATTGCATAAAACTTAGTGGCTTAAAACAAAACACATTCATTCTTATATAAACCTGAAGGAATCTTAAGAACTTCAAAATCAGTCTCACTAAGCTAAAGTCAAGGTGTCTACTGGGCTGGTTCTCTCTGGAAGCTCTAAGGAGAGAACTGGTTTCTTTGCCTTTTCCAACTTCTGATGGCCATGTGTATTCTTCAGCTTTTAACTCCCTTTTCCATCTTCAACACATATCACCAGCCTCTACTGCCCTCATCACACTGCTCAGCTCTAATAAGGACCTTTGAGGTTACATTAGGCCCTACCAGGTAATCCAGGATTGCCTCCCCAATCTCAAAATGCTTACCTGAATCACACCTGCAAGGTCCCTTTTGTAAAGTAACATATCCCTAGGTTTGGGGAATTAGCACATGGACATTTGGGAGGACCCTTGTCAAACCTACAACAAAGATTTAGCCACAAGTCTGATAGAACGTTCAAAGTTAAATAAAACAATACAAATTTAGCAGCAGAACCAGACCTTGGACTAACAAATGCCTTTTTAGGCATAAATAAAGCATGTTTCTTTGATTCCTTCAGCCAGTAGTTTTCCAACCTATTTTCCTTCCACAGGACAAGGCAGTATGCCCAAATGTCTCATCAGTACAGATTGCTCACTCCTCATCTCCACGGTATTCTGTGCCTGTGAGAATCACTGCTTTTAGCCCTTTAGAGATCCATAGAAAATGTTGGGGTTAGTAATTTCCTAACTTTTTCTGTAAGGATTCTCTCTGGTCCCCTCTGTTGTCCTCTGGTGACCTAAATATGTGAATTTATTTCTGATTGTGCTCAACAAACTCAGGGGGAATTTACACACCTGGATCAGTAGGAAAATGTCCTCACATCATGCTTTCCCCTGACTGGCTTCATTTTCTTTCTCAAGCTCAGCCAACAGAAAATAAAACCAGCTCCTGGGTTTTTACTTCCTGTGACTTGTGCTCATCAGGCTTTATTGTTGCCAGTGGGTGGGTGAAAATTGAGAGCGAGGGGATACTAGGCTGGGCTGAGCATGATTCATTCCCCCTGATTTATTGGACCCCTGATGTCATCAAAGATCAGTGTCCTATTCTATTTCCTATATTAAATAGGGGCAGAGCTGCCAGCTGGGAGCAGCATACCCTCTGCCCCTGCGAGAAAGCCAACTAAAGTGTGACTTGCCTATCTTGTGCTCCATCACAACACACATAGAGATTTTTTCCCCTACTTAAATAGAATCTGTCTTAGTGGGCTTGCCAGGTTCTGGTAACCCAAAGATACTCCTACACAGCAGTTTTTTATCTCTCCCTCTTCTTTTAGTTTGGCACCACCTTGTCAACAGGTGTGATCAACAGTAAGGAAACACGCAGTGCCAGGGCTCCCATTCCCGTCCACAGTGGGAACCCACTACTGAAAAGATGGCACTCACAGCATTAGGCAGGCTGCCATGAAATCATCCTTCCTTGGCACCGGTGCCCATGGTGAGCATCTAGGCAACTTTTGATTGGGCACTGTGCCCTCCAAACAGATGGGCATGAATGTAGGCAGGCAAGAGACCATTTATTTATATCAACTGTATTTGCTGAGGGCAGAGTTCCCAGCTGGGAACATCAAAACAGCTCTTTGTCCTGGCCGTCTGTAGCTCTGATGGGTGACGCAGCCTTGCAAATTCAGCTGGATTAATTTTGAAAAATAAGAACAATGTTTCTATGGACACCAGGGGACATTTTTGGCTCCCTTCAATGGGATCAGAGCACAGAGCAGGCGCAGCCCAAGTCATTTTAATAAAAATCTCCTGTTCCTGTTTGGATTTAGTGGGAAAGAGCCCAAGAAAGCTTTCTAAATCAGGCCAAATTTAGGTGAACAGAGTTAGCCCCACATGGAAGCTGGCTTTTGTGAGACCTTTTACACACAATGGTGGTGGCTTCCAAAGAAAATTAAGCTGAAGTCACCCAGACACAGGAGCTAGGAGAGGCATTCTGGTTGAGCTCATCACTGAACTGTTTTTCTAGGCATCCATTAACCTTCCTGTTGTCCCTCCTGTAACTGATGAATGGGATCAAGTGTGGGCTGAAAGTGCAAGGACAGTCATGAGGCCTGACTTCCATGAGAGCTTCACTTGACCTTTTGGGTATATAGATACTTTTAAAAAAAATAGAATTATTGGCTGGCCGGCATGACTCAGTGGTGAGTTTTGACCTATGAATCAGGAGGTCACATTTCGATTCCCGGTCAGTGCACATGCCGAGGTGTGGGCTCTATTCCCAGTGTGGGGTGTGCAGACGGCAGCCAATTAATGATTCTCTCTCATCATTGATGTTTCCGTCTTTCTCTCTCTCTCCATTCATCTCTGAAATCAATAAAAATATATTTTTAAAGACAAAAATAAATAAAAAAGCATTATCATCTGCATTTAGACATCTGAGCAATTGTAGAGGTCTCTGAAGAGTACAACTTTATTATGAATATTAGTGTTAACTACCAAAATATATGGTTTGCTTACAATGCATCTGGCATTGGCTTAGACACTTTCCATGTACTTTTTAAATAAAATTTCACAACCACTCTATGGAGGTGGGTGCTATTGTTAGTATTATCACACAGATGATCAAACTGGAGCTTAAAGAGACTTACCCAAAGTCACATAGGGGAACAAAGCCAGGACTTCCCGACAACAGAGCCCACAGTGTTGGAGGAGGTCACTGAGAGGAAGTGACTGCTGGTTGACCTGCAAGCTAGAGTCAGGCAATTGGAGGTTCCTCACCTGTCTCCCCTATCCTTGGAATGTGAGCTCTGCCCATCATTCCCACAGTGGGAGCCTTTTCAAGGACATAGCCCTGAGAGAGTAAGGTGTTGCTGAGACCATCTGGACTGAATACGTGGCTGAACCCAGTTAAGGCCTCTGTATAAACTTTTAAGAATCTGGGGGGCAGGGGCAGAGATATATCCATCTTGTGGACACCCAACACAATCCTGATATATAAGTTCCTTTGCTTATTAAACCTGATACCTACCAATCTGGAGTGATCTTCCCCTTTCTCCGGTCTCTCCTTGCCTCTACATATATGGGGTACCCGTTTGTGAACCAACATATGGCTATATCTGCTCTTGCTAGAAACACTGACAGCTATCAATCTGGCTTGCTAACTTGGGGATGTTTCTTATAACAGTGATGTAGGCCAATGCTTCTCAAACTTTAATGTACGTATAAATCACCTGAGAGATTTTTCCAATGTGCAGAATCTGATTCAGGATGTCTGGTTCAGTAGAATCTGCATGAATCTACCTGACTCAGGAGATTTCTGCATTTCCAAGGGGGACTTTAAAAAATACTAATGCCCACATCACACCCCCAGAGATTCTGGTTTAATTGCTTGACAACCACTGAGATAGCAATTCTCTTACTTACTAGCTCTTTGTCACTTATTTGAGACAGGAACTCTAAAATTTAAAAGATACCCTTGGTCAACCTACAACCAAGAATACTCTACTCAGCAAAGCTATCATTTAAGATCAAAATACAGATAAAGAACTTCCCAGACCCCACCTTCTCCTCAAAAAACAAAAACAAAAACAAAACAAAAAAAAAAACACTAAAGGAGTTCATCACCACCAGAACAGTATTATAAGACATGTTAAAGGGAATATTTTAAGAAGTGAGGTGGGGGAGATCATATATATGAATGATACAATAGCAATAACTATATACCTGTCAATAATCACTCTAAATGGATTACCTCAAACATAACATTAATCCTGGTCCTAAACCTAACACTATAACAAAACCTCCCCATAACCTTAACTGTAATTTTCACTATAACCTAACATCAACCCTAAACCTAAAGTTAACCCTAAGCACAATGTATACCTAATCATAATCTAAGCCAAACACTATACCTAACCTCAAACCTAACCCTATCCCTAATTCTGACTTATACCTAACATCACCGTAACATTTATTCTAGTCATAGCCAAAACCTACCACTAACCTAAACCTAACCCTTTACCAAACCTCTAACCTAAACCTCTACCACTAGTCATAGCCAAAACCTACCACTAACCTAAACCTAACCCTTTACCAAACCACTAACCTAAACCTCTACCACTAACCTAAACCTAACCCTTTACCAAATAAAGGAAGGGCGAAAGAAGAAAGAAAGAAAGAAAGAAAGAAGAAAGAAAGAAAGAA
>NW_006297747.1:321566-344892 GCF_000327345.1 Myotis davidii
CTCGGTTGCATTTTTTTCAAATGGTAAATAAGATGGTGGATGAAGGTGTGCTGTTGGAGGGCCCTCCCAGCTCCTTGTCAGTTCCTTTTCCTGATGCTGATTATTTATAACAATCCGGGAGGCAGGTGATGGGCGGGACCAGTTACCCCCACAGTGGTCTGTTATGTGAACAACTGGGAGCAAGATCAGATCGAGTTCAGCAGCACCTCTGTGATCATTTAGAACAGAGAGTGACAAAATATATATTGATGAGGGTGACAAGAAAATACTATCAGAAACATCCTCTTTCTATGGCAAAGGTTTTATTGTTTGTCATTTTTGTTGTTGTTGTTGTTGAAAGGATCTGAATAGGAAAACATGGGGCCAAACCTTTAATCAATTACACATAGCAAGCAATAGTATGGATCAGTGGTCCAATGACTGCATTTATTAGAGAGGACCAATTGATACATTTTTTGGTGGATATGCAGCCATGGTTCTTTTCGGGGTCTTCCTGCTAAGTGTGATCAAATCAAAAGAACTTTAGATTATTGAATCCAAATGGATATTTTTGCTGGGGAAAGCAAAGCATTCAGTAAAGGGGGGAGGGGGAGAGAAGGTATCCTCTATTCAAAAGATCTCAGCAGCATGTATTATTAATGCAAAGATGATCGGGTAAAAACTGGAACTTGGCAAGCTGTCACATAAAAAATGCAGAGTGAATCAAAAATGTATAAACCAGTATTGAGTTATTACAATTCTATTAGACACCAGTAATCATTTTACGGAAACAAACCTCTTATATGACTATACAGCTGGGATATTAGGGTACGAGGATTTAGGACTCAGCGTCATTTGAAGGGGTAGAGGGGAGAATGCCACAAAATTAAAAATTAAGCGTGAAGAGTAAATTATTTAGTCACAGTTCCGTAGCAGATTGAATAAAAACAATAGAGTTTTTAAAAAATAATGGTACTATTTTCCTTCTTGGGCTACATTTTGCTGACTTCCTTAAAAAATTACTGGCATTAGATTCAGAGCAAGATGAATTGCTTTACAGAATCTGCAAATGTTATTTGTGTATGTGGCAAGCACATGCAAACGCAGGACATTGGGGAGGAATAATGACTTGGTGAGATATTTTGTCACTTATGGATTTTCTTTTCTAGAAAAAAATCCCAACTCTATAGTTTTATTAGCTATCTCACCTTGTGTAGGAGCCTTCTCCCTCTCTTACTGGACTGAAGCTGACAAGGCCAGAAAAATATTCAGGAATGGAGAGATGGCTGTCACCATTCCTAAATATTTAGAAGATAATTGCCAACCAAAGCTAGAGCATCTTGACATAAAACAGCCCTTCAGCTCCCAAGCCAATTTGCCTGTGTGAGATCAAATAAATTGCTAGAATTATAAAATCACACATACTGATACGGAGCCAGCATTAGGAAATGACACTGAGAACATTTGACAGTTTGACCTGCATTCTGTCCTTGGCCTTTCCTCAGTGCCTGAGCAGAGAACAAAGAGTGACTCTTGGAACTGGAAATGACTCCAAATCAAGGTCAGTGCAGAGTTCAGCCACAAGCATCAGCCCTGAGCTTCTCTGCTTTAGGTCTACATCTGAAACTTGACATTATTCTTGCGTTTGAACATGAAATAAGAAACATAATTGATTCCACTTAAGTGGACTTTAGTCAAAAGGCAGAGCCCTAGCTGGTTTGGTGTATAGAGTGTCAACCTGCAGACTAAAGGGTCCCAGGTTTGATTCTGGTCCAGGGCACATGCCCAGGTTGCTGGATCGATCTCCAATGAGGGGCATGCAGGAGGCAGCCAATCAATGATTCTCACTCATCATTGATGTTTCCATTTCCCTCTCCCTCTTCCTTCCTCTCTAAAATTAATAAAAATATATATATTTTAAAAAATCAAAAGGCAGAAAGGGGGAAATGCTTTATAGCCAGACCCAGAGCCAAACTACCCTGTGCTGTGACCCATTTCAGTTCTACTGGGGATAGGAGAGCGTGGTCAACTTCAATTGGACTTTGATAGGAAAGCCTTTATGTGAATCGCCTATTTGCCAATTAGTCTTAATATTACATTTCAAGTGCCAAAACAAACAAACAAAATAACAACAACAACAAAAACCTGTGGAATTCATCAATCCCTATATATCAGAGATCACACAAAAACTCAGATTCTCTGCCATGACCTTTGATTATGTCGAGTCATTATTTTTTGACTTAATGATTCATTCATGTCCCTGTGGCTGTTTTTAAGAGAATAGGAGAAATGCAAATGCAAGGGAGATTTTCATTTCCCACCTAAAACCAGCTTTAAAAGGTTCCCATGACACTTGCATTTGTCTCAGGTCTCTGGTTACATGCACTCTTCTGTTCATCTTCCCAATTGTAGGGGGAAATTCTGCAGTGTTGGTCCTCCCAGAGACTAGGCCAGGGGACTCAGCCCAAACCAGAGGAGGGCTGGAGAGCCAGTGAGCTGCAACATCTCCAGGGAAAACAAACTCATTGTTTGAAACAGGCCCGTTGTGCATTGTGTTTTGTGCATTGTGTGCCCTGCCTCATCAGAGTCCAGTCAGGAAACAGAAACAACAGTAAGTACTTCATACAGAAGGGATCAGTACACAAAGTTGGGTACATGGGTGAAAATGAGGGGCACAGGGTCTTTTGGACAAACTGTAAGTACAAATCTCTCAGGTGAAATGCTTTCAAACTGCACACAAGCGTTCGGTCAGTTTAGCCAAACACCCTGGTTCAAAACTGCGCTTCAGCCATTTGCATTGCCTGCCTTGTTTCTGCTGGGAAGTATAAAATCTTTCATTTCCTGTTGTCAGTTGCAGCATGGAATGGCTGAAAGTTGTTCGAGCAATTACTGGGTTCCACCAACTGGGTGCCTTTGGCCACAAGGGGCCTTTTGGGTCTGCTGTCATTTCCCTTCCTTGACTCGTCCTGGTACAAATTGCTGATGGCTCCAAGAGTATCCTCTTGCTCACTGGAGGGCAAGTCAGGTTTCTGCAAAAATGCTGTTTGCTTTTAGACATGTGTCATGATGGGGCGAATAGAAGGGTGGTAGTTTCAGGAGAGGACAGGAACAGAGAAGATTGGCTCACCCCCAGTGCTAACCAAACCACCACTGATGAATCCTGTTGACTCTGCCTCCTAATCATCCCTCAAATGCATCCCCTCTGCATTCCCACCAATGTTCTCACCGTGTTCCTTTAGGCCATTCTATCTCTCAGCTTAAATGTCAGAACTTCCTAACAGAGTCCCCTGCCTCTTCCCAGCCTTCTTCCTACTTATAATTCTCCATTGCAGGGCGTCTCAAACAGGGGCAAATGGTTTCATATCCAAGCCTGCCCCCACCTCCAGCAGCAGCAAACATTTAGAAATGTGTGTGAGTGTTTTGGGGTTGCCAGGATAACTAGGGAGCATGCTAACATTAAGGAGGCAAGGACCAGGAACCTAGTGTATTTGTTTCCTATTGCTGTGGTAACGAAGTGCTACCAACTTAGCAGCTTTAAACAACACCCATCCATTATCTCACAGTTCTGTGGGCCAGAAGTCTGACAGAGGTCAGAGTGGACTGAAATCAAGGTCTCAACAGCACTGCAGTCCTTACTGGAGGCACACTTCTCTTCCAAGCTCAGTCAGGTTGCTGGTGTAATTCAGCTCCATGGGATTGTAGGACTGAGGTTCGTTTCATTGCTGGCTATCAACAGGGGTCATTCTTAGCTTCTAGGGGTCACTCACGTTTCTTGGCTATGACTCCTTTAATCTTCAAGCAAGTAATAGTGGATTGACTATTCCTCATGCCTCATGTCACCTGCCTTTTCTCCTGGCACACCTTTCTCTGATTCTTCTGTCTTTCTCACCCACGTTCAAGGGTCGATGTGATTAAACAGGGCCCACCCAATCTGGTTAATCTAGGATCACCTCCCTATTTTAAGGTCCATAATCTTCATTTTGTCTGCAAAGTCCCTTTTGTCAAGTAATGTAACTTGTTTATAGGTTCCAGGAATTAAGTCATGGACATCTTTGGAAGAGTCATTAATCTGTCAACCACACCAGCAATGAGTTCCACATAGAGAATTATTCCACCTAAAATATCAATAGCAGCAGTATTGAGAAAACTGAAGTGGAGGATCTCTCTAAAATGCAAATATGATTATGTCTCATTCTAGCTTTGGAATCCTTCATGGAACCCTTCATTGCTCTCAAGATAAAATCCAGGACAAAGCTTTCATATGCTTAGGAGGAAGTTCTCTGTGATTGAGCATATCTTCTTATCACATATTACAGTTCTGCCTCTGCCTCTGTTCTAGCCACACTGAAGGACTTTCTGGTCATCCCAGGGGTTCTCTTACCTCTCAATCTTTATAAAGGCTCTTTTCTCCAACTGGGGCACACTTCCCCTGGACTCTCACCCACCTCCCTTAACCTAACTCCAACTTAACTTTCAGATCCTAGCTTAGATCATATTTCCTCATCAAAGCTTGCTGTGACCCAACAAGTCTTAAGTAGGCACCACTGCTATATGCTCCCATGGCATCCACATGCCCATCCATATCATTTATCACACTAGTTTGTAATTTCATACCCATCTGTCAGTTCCCCCAAAAGATCTAAGCTCTAAAAAGAGAGAGAGAGCATCCTTTGCTGTTGTATTTACAGCACTCCACTCACACTTGTCATCCACCTACCTTTAATAAATATGTATTCATCAAATAAATTACTTAGCTATGTTGCCTTTGATTTTTAAAAGTATAGCAAATTTGGTTCCAACCCTTCTACAATAGAGACATAATCATAGCAACTATTATGTACCAAACATTGACAATCAGACAGCATTTTATCTAAACTCCATTTCTTCATGAAGTTAGAATTATTATTATTATTAAATCAGTATTACAGAGTAATAAATAACTATTCACAAATGCCTATGATATGTGGCAAAGCTAGGATGCAAGTCTAGTTTCTAGTTCCCAGGCCAATACCAGGTACCTTTCTGGACCAATAAGTAGTATCTTACAGTTTATAAAACATTATGTCACAGAGTCTGCACAATCATATTATAAAATAAAAATATTGAACCCTCTTTTAATATGCTGAAAAAGACTCATTGAGATGAAATGACTTGGGCAAGGCCACACAGTTGTAATGTGGTGAATTCAGAACTGGAAGCCAGATTTTCATTCTACTCCTCTTATCCTACCTACTTAGACTACCTATGAATTGGGAAGATGGTAAAACTTGGAGAGTAGAGAAGACTATCTCTATTCTCATTGTCTTTGTGACATCATCTCACACCTCTCTGCTCACAAGTAATCAGCAAGGAACTTAAACCAATGAAAAATCTATTTAGACTAAAAGGAAACTCTTCTATTCATGAATAATTTATATATTATGTATGTGGTGAAAAAAAGAGAGAAGTATATTATGTGAATTTAGCCTCCCAAGAGATGAGCAGGTGATAAATAATGGCAGTAAGTTTAAGTATGAATATTGATTATAATAGTATCAGAATACCTATGTGGTATAAAATCTAACCTTGAGGTAGAGACATCTGTCACATAGTGTACCAGACAGGACATTTAGGTCCATTGTAGCCAGCTTCTAAGATAGCTTCCAGCAGTCTTTACCTCTTGCTAATCACATCCTTGTTTGATCCCCTCCCATGTTGAATCATAACTGACCAATATCAACAATAGAATGAAATAACAGTGTATGACTTTCAAGGCTAGGTCATGACAGACATGTGCATCTTCCACCTTAGTCCCCTCAATTACTAGTTTTAGGGAAAGCTATCTGCCATGTTCTAAGAGTATAAGCAGCCCCTGTGGAAAGGACTGTGTGACAAGGAACTGAAACCTCCCAATAAATAGCCAGGACCAATATTCTACCATGTTACTGAGCCACCTTGGAAACAGATCCTCCAGCCTCTGTTGGAGGTGACTACAAGCCTTTAGGTGACTACAGCTCCAACCAGCTTATGAATGAACAAATCAATCCCAAGTCAACATCACCCAGCCAACCTGCACCTGAATTCCTAACCCACAGAAACTGAGAAATAATAATTGTGCATTGTTGTCTTCAGTCGCTAAATTTGATGGTAATTTATTATACAGCAATAGATAACAATATAGATTGTAAGCAACAGAACCCCAATTTCAACTAGCATTAAACAAGAGTGGGACCTTTTAACCTATGTAACTAAGGAAGGTCTGAGGGTACATGGCTTCAGGGACAATGGAACCAGGGCCCTAAGAGGTAGAAGCTAACACTGAAAGAACATCATTAGGAGGCAGATCACAGTATGGAATAAAGACTGGAGCCAGATGGCCTGGATCTATGGACCAGCTCAGCTCTGTATCTAGAGTAAGATACTTTATTTGTCTGCATTTCAGTGTCTTCTATAAAATGGAGAGGATAATAAACCTGTCTTGTAGGGTAAGTGTAAAGATTCAAAGAGCAAATATGGGCCGTCCTCAGAATGATAGTTAATGCCATGTAAGTAGTGGCTCTCATTGTCAGGTACATGTCAACATTAAGGCAAGTTCACTCCATGTGCAGGCCATTATGAGAAAGCAAAAACGATACAAGAACATAGAAATTTAGTCAATAGTGATGGAGAAGCTGTGAGTCTCATAGACCTCTAGCCCATGAAAGAGATAAGCCTGCCTTCATGCTGATCCCGCTCCAATTTCCTTAACATTAATTCCCTGAAGGATGAATCAACCTTCTGGTTCCTGAGCTGGACAATGTGAAAAGCCTAAACTTGGTACAAAAAGGACCCTGAATAAGCAGAAGCATTGTGTCTTTACTGCTAAGACAATCATAAAGGCTTAATGAAAATGAGGTATTCCAATTTTTTCAGTGAATAAAAAAATGAAACTTTGAAAAAAACCAACCCTTCAGCATGCCCCTTACCTCCTCATGAATTTCTGGTAAAAGTCCAAGTGGACACATAGGCACTTTCTACATCTAGCAAAGTGGTAACTCTTATCAAAGAGGCAAAGAACAGCCTTGTAACCCGATCGGCTCCAAAGCACTGGGCCAGGGTAATGGACCATAGGAGATCAAGTAGGGGTCTGTCCAGCTCAATAATACAGCATTGTTGCTGCATTGGAAAATGTTTCAATTTACATTTTCAAGCACAAAATATTTTCCTCTCATGCTTTGTCTAAATTAGGTAATGTCTGTGAAGTGGCAGTAATTGGAAACAATGGACTTTATATTTGAACTTTATTATTTAGTGTAATCTGTTTTATATTTACATCAAACATCCAAGGACCCCTGCAGAAGTTTCTTTTGCTAGTGCATTACCATTTAGTTCTAATAATGCATTTAGAATCCACAATTCTTGATTATAATTATATCATTTCAGATGTAGTAAGAAACCGGGTAGATATAAACCTTCCATGGAAATTGTACCCCGATGTTTGCCTTTCCTCTTTTTGAACTCTCCTAAACTGATAATTTGTTCAATATATTTTTACCCTAATTCTTTACAGTTTCATGTTGTTCTCTAATTACTTTATATATTTTGGTCTTACATCACCAAAAGGCTAGTTATGGCAAAGATGATATGTTATATCCCCATAGTACTTGCTTTAAATCCAAGCACATAATAAGAATCAAGATGGAACTGGAGATCATTATGCTAAGTAAAATAAGCCAGTCAATGAAAGAAAAATACCACATGATTTGGGTAAAGGGGGCCAAGGGAAGGTCAAGGGGGAAAAAAGGGGAGACATATGTACTACTCTTTGTAATACTTTAAGCAATAAAACAAAATTTAAAAAAAAGAACCAAGAAATGTTTGGTTGACTATTCAGAACATATTAGTGTTATAGGAAATGGGGAGCAGATGCCAGGGGAGGTGGTTGGAAGGACAAAGTTCCTGTTTGATAGAAGGAAAGACCCTTCTTGAGAAAGACTCGATGAATTAGGCTGATTGAAAAAATGGTGAATCCTTCCTAGTAGTGCTCAAATAGAAACTCAGTGAGCCCTTGACAATGAGAAAATAAGCCAGGAATATAAAGGTTTTGGAGTCCAAATGAATTGGGTTTGACCTCTAGCTTCATGTCTTAAAACTGGGTGACCATAGGCAAGTGACAGATGCTCTAGGCCTCACTTTCCTCATCTTACAATGAGATTAATAGTCTTCTTCTTATGAAAAATGAGGAGACATACCCATGCAATGAAGGAGATTGCCTGAGGGGCCCCAAGTAGTGAGTGATCCTTTCTTTCATGTTGGGGAAAGGTAAAAAAAAAATACCATTTTGTTCTTGACTTTGATAATTAGAGAAATATAAACTAAGCAACGTTTTAAAATAAAACTCAAAGATAGCCACTAGAAAGAAAAAGAGAATATGTACCTTCCAAATTACAGGAGAAACTAAAAATGACAGAGGACAAAGGAAAAAGAAAGGAAATCTAAAATGACAGAAACTATGAAACACAAAGGCATAATAAAAAAAACAACCTGTATTCATTAATACAAATTAAAGTAATAGTGCCAGAAGCCATAGTAAAACTTTACATACTTTATCTCCTTTAGTTCTTATAGGTCCTAGATGTTGGCATTATTATGATGATGCCCATTTTCCAGATGAGAAAACTGAGGCTTATCAGAAGTAGAAAATTCCTAAATGTATCCAAGAGCTAGTAAATTTGAACCCAGGCAGTCTAACTGTGGAGTTCATGCTCCAAAAATTATACCACCCTGCAAGAACAAAAGGAGAGTGCAAATATTCATTTGTCTACATATGCTCATATATTTATATTTTTAGCATAGAATGGGTAATAAATAAATGAAAATGTTAAAGTATTTATCTCTAGGTATTGGGATTATGTGAGATCCTAATTTTCTTTTTTATGGTTTTCTATATTTTCCAATTAGCATATATTTTTATAGTCAGGGGAAAGGTTATAAAATTTATAATAGATTGTCTCTCTGCTTGTTATTCTAATAAGCCTTAAGTCTTGGTATAAAATTCTTGAGATGTTCATGGGATTTATGCTCCCTGAGGGAAAATGTTTCCAAAGTGTTATTTTTTCTTCCAGTGGAGCCAGAATTAAAACTACCAGTAGATGTAACTGTTTGTTTTGTTGTGTCTAGTATATCCTATCTGGGGGAGAGAGAGAGAGAGAGAGAGAGAGAGAGAGAGAGAGAGAGAGAGATTTGAGTCAAAGGAAAATTTAAGTAATACCTCATCCAATTTTGTAATTGGATTCAAAATAAAAATTTTAAAATACAGTTGCCAGTGGTTCTAGAAATAAGCTTGAAGCACTGTTGTGATGTATGTCTCATCTGCATAGTATCAAGTGAACCCCCAAATCCAGGGAAAGGCCCCACCCCAAAAGCAGCATGTGAGAGTGCATGTCTACACACCAACAAGGTCACACAGAAATATACCCTTCTCCAAAGCATTTCCATTCCTTCAGACCATAGATATTGTCAGGAAGGCTCCTACTCTTGAGTGCAGCCCTTCCTTTGCAGAAGAGGAAGCTGAGATCGTGAAAGGCTAGATCACTTCATTATCAGTATTACTTCTTAGACCAAGCTATGTATGGTTACCACTAACCTGGATTCCTCCCAACTGAACTGACTGCACACAGAAGGCAGAAGTTGATCTGGAGCTTGAAGAGAGGGACGAACATTGTCCTGCAGAGAAGAGAGAGTAAAAGCTATTAAAATCACCACCTTCCAATCAGAGATAATGTCTTGGGAAGTAGCACCAATAAATTTGTCAAATAAAGAACAGTGCCAAAAATGGGACTGTGAGAAAAATAAGAGCAGAAGGTCTTTTCCAATCCTATAGAGACTGCTGACAGGAAACTCAGGGATCCTTGAAGGACACTGTCCCTCTCAAACCTGACTATGGCCTCTCTACTGTCCAGATGTCAATATTAATAGTTAATAATAGAGTTAAGTCTTATTGACTAACTGTATATCATGCATTGTATTAACTGCTGTGCATATATTATATCATTTATTTGCACGTAATCCTCCAAAAATTCCTATGAGAGTAGACATTATTATCCTTATCTTACATCTGAGAAAACTGAGGCTTTGGCAGAGTAGATAACTTGACAAACAAGATTACACAGCTGGATTACATAGAGCTAGAGTTTCAACCCAAACTCACTAACTTCAGAGCCTGAGCAAAAATAAAAACGACTCAGAAGTTTCCAATGCTGTTTTTAAAAATCTAAACAATAGCCCAGAGCCTGAACTCAGAAGACCATCCTCATGACCTGTTATGGGTAAACTTAAATAATTTTATTGAGTTGTGCAGGAATAGAGAGATGCAAAGAGGTCAGTTCGTACAACTTTCTGCTATTAAATTTTCATTAGTTTAGAACCATTAAGTCATGACTAAGAGGTGGGAAAAACTACAGTGCATCTGAGTTGGTGACCCAAAAATGACATAAATTCCTTTCCATTCTTTCCCCGCCATTGAGTCTTCCCTCCTAATGTTAATAACAGCATTTTAACACACCCATTATATGTAACATAAACACAGGATGCAAATTATAGCATTATTTGAAGTTGGAAAGGTGGGAGGGAGGAAGAGAGGGAAGGAAGGAGGAGAGATTCAGAAACAATGTCATCCATTATTGTCAAATGATGCCAGCCACCGCCTCTTATCTTCCCTCCATCTTAGGTAATGTATGTTGACAATAGTGACATCTCCTGGCAAAAACAAACTTGATCTCCTGCAGGATTTCATTTTGCTCACTCACTGCAAATGACTCTTGACTCTTCTTGTTGCCTCCAGATGCAATTTTATGTTCCTTATCTGGAAGATCACATACTGACACGGCCCATCCTCAACCTTAGAAACTTAATAACCTAGTGCTGATCTGACTACAGAACTCTGCTATGCAAAGCCCCCGAGTTTCATCCTGAACACATCAGCATGAGTAGCCCAGAGACCCAATTCAGATTTCCTACTTACAGCTACATTAAATCTAAACAAAGCCAACTAAATACCAGCTACTGAAAAATAGTTCAATTAAATCCTACAATGAGAGGTCCTCTAGTTTTTGGTATTATTGTTAACCAAAAGCAGTAAAATATTTGTTTAATGAATGTGGAAGATTTTGTTTCATCTCATGAGAAACATTCTCGGACACAGTTTTTATGCTTACTTGCCTTAATAATTTATTGGAAAATATAGTATGGTGTTTTGTCCCTTCTTTGAAAGCAGTCCAGAACTTTGTTAAATTAGAACCACTGAGTAAGCATAACTGTAGGACGGAGGAGTTGGCCAATCACAGTAGAGAGAGGAGAGCTCAGACCCTGCGGTATTCTTGAATTATATAAAATAGCTGTTGTTCTCTATAAAAGGAGGTTGTTCAGTGGTTCAGAGCATGAAGAATTTACCTTGAAACTGGTTTATTTCTATTCCATTCACAGTCTGCACAGTGTGAATGTTGGCTATTAAGTCTTCTACATTCACAGGCTGGAAAATGTCTATAAACACTCCTTTACTTATATTTTTACTTTGAAAAGTTTCCTAAGATAGATCTGCACATTCATTCTCAGGTGAACTTGCATTCCAAATTAATTTTAAAAAAATCAAACACTTGCTCCTTTCCACATCTAGTGATTCTTTTGGCAAATAAACCTTGGAGATTAGACTATGTCTTTGCTATGCATGAAGAGAAACTTGTATTAGAGAGAACAAAAGCCCTTTAAACTGATAAAAAAGGAAAAGGCAGTTGAATTGTGGAAGTTAGAATTGTGCTTTCTCTTTTGCTTTTCAATGAAAATTGTGGTTGAAATATCAACTTCATTCTGACATAGGGAAGATTGCAAACATGGGCATTTCAAAAAAATTTATGCAAAAGCAAATTGTGGTGAGAGCAGTTTATTTCTAAATTCTCTGCTTGCTTCAAAGTACATTTGAATGATAGACAACAAAACTAAAAGAATGTGCTTCATGATTAACACAGCACCAAATAGTATAAAAATAATGGATATAACTTTGGTCTTTATTAAGTAGTTTATTCACATAGTCAACAGTGAATAAAATGTGTGTGGTGGGTTAAGCCAAATTCCAGCTATTGGGAAACAATGCTGATCCCTGCCCTCAAGTGAGTGCAGTCTAGTAGGAGAAAGGGCTGCGTGGGACAAACTTATGCTAAAGAATTATTTGTTTATCTGAAATTTAAATTTAACAAGGCAGCCTATATTTTTATCTATTAAATCTGATAGCTCTAGGAGATACTAAATGGGCATTTCTAACAATGAGAAGTGATAACTATGATCTGAATGCTGGAGAAGTGCTTAGGAGGTACAAGTAACGCAGACTTGGGAACCAGGATCTGAAAGATGAATAGAACTTAACCAGGAAAAGAGAAAGAAGTAAGAGATTTCAAAAGGCAATGCAAGTGTAAAGTTCACAAGAAGAGAAGTTTGTCCAAAATGACCCGGCATGGGGTGATAAGACAGAAGAGATTAGCAGATGCCAGACCATAGGAACCCTACGAAGGCATTTGGACATCTTTAGGACAATGAAATAATGTAAAGGTTTCTAGGCAGAGGCATTATACAGTCAGCTGTATGATTAACGAAGACTATTCTAGGTGAATGATGGAAAATGGATTGACAGCAAGTAAGATGGGAAGCAAGGAAACCAGTTGAAATAATTTGCCTAAGGGATGACAATGGCTTGAACTAGCAAGGTAGCGATGTAGTAAGTGGGTATATTAGAAAGATACTTGTAGTATAAATGGATTAGGAAATAGGCACAAGAAGATTTAATGATCAACTAGATAGGGTGCTGTTGGAAAGGAAGAAATTAAATATAATATAAATAACATTAATTGGGGACTCACTATAGATTAGTCACTATGCTAACTGCTACATACATATGTATATAAACTTCTCACAAGTTTATGAAATAAACTATTATTCCAGTTTTATGAATGAGGGAAATGAGGTTTAGAGACAAATGTGTAATTTCACTCTAGAGCTAGTAAGTGGCATAGTAAGAATGATGTCCAGGTTTGGAGGCTGAGCTAAGGGTGATATGACCAAGATTAGAAACACAGGAGGGGTATAGGTTTGTGGAAAAGGTACTGAACTCATTTTCAGACTTAGTGAGTCTCACCTGTGATATGTCAGAAGGCACCTAGATAGATGGGTTTAGAGCTCAATAAAAACACTGGACCACAGATAGGGGTTTGGAAGTCATCAGCACAGTGATTAAAATTGAAACTATTAGAAAACAGATAAGATTGACTAGAGAAGGTATACAGAGTGAAACTAGAAAAAGACCCAAGGAAGAGGTCTGAGAAACACCAGCATTCAAGGGTTAGAAGTGACCAGAGCCATAGGAGAAAGCCCAGAAGAGCCTGATATCAAATAAGACAAGAAAAGAGACCATTATAAGAAGTAGGAAGTGTCAGCATTATGATACGAGATAGTAATGTAAGTTGAGCTAATGGGAGAGGAAATTCAGAGGGTCAATTTGTTGTATATAGTAAAAGAGAAAAGTTTCAAAAGTAGCTAGTTGAAATAAACAGAGTTAAATTACTAAATTCAGGGGTAAAGTATACTGGTGCACAAGGAGAAAGATAAAACAGGTGGAAGTGGATGGTAGAAATGTGAACTGCTGTGCAATCTTGCCATCCTAGCAATGAGCTGAATCAAGAACACAGTAGGAACATGACCAGGTGGGTTAAGGTTAATTTCAATAAAGACTAAATTGTAGGTTTTAATAAAGTTCAGTAAAGACCAAAGCCATTCCTGGTTGACCTAGTCATAAGGGGGCTGCATCCCATGCTGGGGGTATAATTATGAACAACAAACATAGAGTTGAAGCCATATTCAGCCACGCTTGTTCCACCTCAAGGGACAGTCTGGGGAGGTGCTAGAAGGAGGGAGGAGGGAGCTATGTTATTGACAAAAGGTGAAAGAAAGTAAGCTCACTATAAAGGAGGTAAATTGAGCCTACCTGCTGGAGAGTGTCTAGATACAGCACTAATCTTTTGTTCTCCTATTGTCTTTGCACATACACCATCATTTTATGCAGCATGAAGAGAGAAAAAAACCCTGCATGAAGCTGGAAGACAAAAGGGCTACATTCCCTGTGTAAGAGTAAATGAGAAATAACCCTATGACACAGAAAGGGACAGTGAAGAATTGGCACTAGGTGAGAAGGAGATTAAAACTCTCCCCTGAGAATATGAACCAGAGCCCAGCTTTTGATCTAAATTCAAACCATCAGTGTGGCCAAGAAAAACCTGAAGTTGAGAATTTATTGTAAAGTGGTTTCAGGTTGACAGTAGACCTAAGTGACTAGCAAAAGGAAACTCAAATCTTTCAGAAAAGAATTCAATGTCAATCCAGGTTAACAGTGCTTTGAAATGCCAAGGACTTTAAAAGATGCTAAAATGTGAAGGAAAAAAATGTGCTCTAGACTCTATGGAATAATATAGTTATTTCATGCTTCTAGCAGTTGGCCTGGAAGGAACCATGGACTTCTCCTGGTAACCCATGAGGTTGACATGGATCAGAACTTAGAATTCTCCTACTGTCTTACTGTCATTCAATAGCACTGGGCCTGCCTAGAAGATGTCCTGAGGGCGAATAGGGACTTGATGGCTTGGATCAATGATCATTCTCAGGGCAGATGGCAAGCCCTGTTACCAGGCTCACCCAGATCACACACTTCTTCCTAGAAGTCAATAAACTAGGACTGAAAGAGTCCAATGGGTTAGCAACTACATCACTACTCCTCTTTCCAAGAACAATTTTGATGGAGTTGAGAAGAGAGAAAAAGAAATGTATTGGGTTGAAGTTGGAAAAGGAGGTGAATAAACAGGCAGCATTGGAAACAATGCTTCCAATAAGCGTGGTTCTAAATAGGATAGAGAATTTAATTCTCAAACATGGTGTCTGTTCATTCTATCTATTCCTTAAGACACAAATAAATGCATTCCTGGTAGGTCTTTTGGGTGTTTTAATACAAAATCATAACTATACCCATCTGAAAGCTCTTAAAATGAAGGATTTCTTCATGAATGTGCCTTCAGATTTGTTAAATTAGACAACTGAAGAGGCATAATAAATTCAAGCATACTAAATGGCTTTTATCTTTTTGGTCCAGTGTGAAAGGATATTTAAATTAATTTAACTTGTTTTATTCCACTAACACACATTTATATCTTTCTGTCTGATATGTATTCTATTGACACCAAAGTGTTTTCCTTTGAAAATTTCCCACAACCAGATTCTCAACTGTTACTGTCACCTTCCACCCTAATATCACGATTCTAAACAAGTGAATTCTTGCTGCCTATGTAATAATTGTGTTTAGAGATATGTGGAATAGTTCTCAAAGTTCTGTTTGTTATTCCTAAACTTAAAGAAAAATAACATGTAAAATAGACATTGTGCCTGCTACAGGGGCTGTCCAGCAAAAAATCCTACTTCCTCCCTCTCCACAGAGAAGTAAAAGTCAAACAGATATGTTTAGAGTCTGATGGTTCCAATGTTATTGTTTAGAAGATACATACTGTTCTGTTTTTACCAATCTAGCAAAAAATAGATCTTTGGGTAGTCTTTTTATAAACTTGTCTCCCTTAGTGAAATAGAACTGGTAGGTCCAAAAGTAAAATGTCTTAGGAGGAAATTGGCCAACAGGAAGGCTTGTCTCCTCATTTATTACTTTTTTTTCAATTACAGTTTATATTTAACTAGAGGCCCAGTGCATGAAATGTATATAGTGGTTAGACAATCACATACTTTACAAAGTGTTCCCCCCAATATTTCCAGGACCCAGCTGGCCCCGTGCATCGTTTTTACAATATTATTGACTATATTGTGTCTCTTTGCCCTTCCCTGACGGCTCTATCACCCGCAACTGCCCTCCCCTGCTGACCTGGTCATATCCAACTGCTCTCCCCGCATGCCTGGTTGCACCCAACTGTCCTCCCTTGCCAGCCTCATTGCCCCCAATTGCCCTCCCCTTCTGATCTGGTTGCACCCAACTGCCCTCCCCTGCAGGCCCAATCGCCCCCAACTGCCCTACCCTGCCGGCCTGGTCACCTACACTGCCCCCCTCCCGCTGGCCTGGTTGTCCCCAACTGCCCTCTCCTGCTGTCCAAATTACCCCCAACTGTCCTCCCCTGCTGGCCTGATCACCCACAACTGCCCTCCCCTGCCAGCCTGGTTGCCCCCAACTGCCCTCCCCTGTTAGCCATCTTGTGGTGACCATCTTGTGGTGGCCATCTTGTGGTGACCATCTTGTGGCAGCCCTCTGGCCATCTGGTGGCAGCCATCTGGTGGTGGCCATTTTGTGATGATGTCACACGACACCACCTAGGCTTTTACTACATAGGATAATATAAACTCTGTCAGGTGAATAGCATAGTAGTTAGACAATCATACCAAAGTGTTCCCCTCTGGTATTTCCAGTACCCACCTGGCACCATACTTAGTTCTTAAATATTATTGACTATATTTCCTATGCTATACTTTACATCCCCATGACTATTTTGTAACTACCAATCTGTACTTTTCAATCCCTTCACCTTTTTCACCCAGTCTCCCAATCTCCCCTCCCTTTGTCACCATAAGTCTGTTCTCTGTATCTAAGTCTGTTTCAATTTTGTTTGTGTATATTGTTATTTAGATTCCACATGTAATTGAAATCATAAGGTATTTGTCTTTCTCTGACTGACTAATTTCACTGAACAGAGTACCCTCTAGGTCCATTCATGCTTTTGCAAATGGTAAGATTTCATTCTTTTTTATGGCTGAGAAATATTCCATTGTATATTTGTACCACAGCTTTTCTAACCACTCATCTATTGATAGACAATTAAGTTGCTTCCATACCTTGGCTACTGTAAATAATACTGCAATGAACATAGAACTGTATATATTCTTTCAAATTAGTGTTCCTCACTTCTGATTTAATAGTCTTTATGGGGAGTACCTTTAAAAATCAGGGCTGTTTTTATTCTCTGAAAACCAAAGGTGAGAGGTTAGAGCCTCATCGGGAGCAGGAAAGCTGTGGTGTGCATCTTGTTGGACCACCCGATACTCAGAGATCTGAGGTGACAATTCATGACTTCCTCTAGAAGAATGTAGCAAGCAATTGAAAATGGGGACAAAGCAGCAGTCAGATTTCCATCTAAGAAAATCTATTTGTATTATATCCAATGCCATGTACTTCCTTCCTAAGAAAAATAGCCAGGCTGTAAGAACTGATTACTTTAGGCCAAAAATAAGAGGGAGGGATGAGTTAATAGATACCAAGTCTATATTTTCCTTTTGGTCTATAGCCCTTGAAATAATAGGTCTCTTTTCATTTTGCAAAATATTTCATGCTTATGAATGCTGAGCTTGAAACAGACAGCTGGACTATTCCAAATAGCCTAGAATATTCTTTGCAAAAAAAAATGGAACACGAGGGAAGTTCATTTGCCTGGTTGGTGGGCCCAAATGTGTGCATATTAAGAAAGTGCCTTGCTATAATAGTTTCTTATTACCACATTCTCGGTGGCTTAAAACAACAGAAATTATTACCTCACAGTTCAGGAGGCCAGAAGTCTAAAATCAATGTCACTGGGCCAAAATCAAGGTGTTCTTAGGACTACATTCCTTTCAGAGACTCTAGGGGAAAATGCATTCCTTGCCTCTTCCAGCTTCTGGTGGCTGCTGGCATGCTTTGTGGCCACATCACTCCAATATTCAAGGCCAGTATCTTGAAATCTCTCTCTGTTCCCTCTTCATATCCCTTCCTCCTCTGTGTATGTCAACTCTTCCACTACCTTCCTCATATAAGGATACATATGTTTGTATTTAGGACCCAACCAATCAATTCAGGAAAATATCTCCACCTCAATATCTGTAACTTGACCCACCCACAACAATCTCCTTTTTGCAATTTTGGGTAACATTCACAGGTTTTAGGGATGTGGAGATCTTTGGAGGGCCATTTATCAGTCTACCACACTTCATATCTATCACATAACACATACAAAAGCCACATAGATAGAGGCAGAGATCAAATACGAATCCAATTGACAACTTACCAACTGACTCTTCTTCAAATGTTGCTATATTCAGTTATCTGGAAGTCATCTGAGAAGAAAACTTTTTCATTCTTACAATTCTGGATAAAATAAGATGCCTTAAAAAGAAAAACTCTTCAATAGCTTGATTTCAAAGTGTTCTTACTTTCAGTCACCATTTTACATCATGCCTTAGGAAGATTTTAATATGAAAATGTTGCAGAATGAAAACAGAGAACTGGAATCTCCCTACAACTTCTAATTGTGTTACACCTTTCTTATTTTCTGTCCATTTAGACAGGTGTATGAGGAGAGAAGCAGGATGGAGTTGTCCACCCTTGGACTTCAATAAATTCTTAAAAATCCATACAGAAACTATGACAAAGTGAAAGCCATTTGCTTCCATATTGGAAGAGAACATGAGTCCCTGGGGTAATAAAACTCAACTCAATTCAATCCATAGCCCAAGGGAGGACATAGAATTGAATTCAGAGTTAAACCATTCTGAATTTAAATACATCAAATTCCTAATATCTTAAAATGTCATGGTGAGTCACCCAGGCAAGATGGTGTGGTAGATGGGATTAAGGATGGGGACAGATTGAGAGCAAAAACATGACCTTAGATGCTGCAATTCCAAAAGAGCCCAGAGTGACCCTGAATCTCAAAGACAGAGAAGTGCTGCCAGTGAGGAAGGCTTCAAGAGGAAAACTTTGCTTTCTGTTTCCACCTTTAATTTCTACTCTTTTCTCTCTTCCATTAAATATTTTCTAGTTCTATAATAAATGCGATGATTTGATTGGGTATAAGTAAGATGCATTCTGGGATTTAGACCAGAAATTACCTAACAGAGCAAACACACACACACACACACACACACACACACACACACACACACCCCTAGCTGCCTGACTGGGTGAGGACACCCATGTACTCTACCACAGGTAAAGTGACTCATGAAGCTAAATGATGCCGAAGGTTTCTAATCCCAGCTCACCAGGGATTTAAATTGTACAATGAGGAACTGACTTCTTGGATAACTTCCAGAATTTGTCTTAAAAAATTTAATTGCAGCATACCTAACAGTTATATAAAACATACACATTTGACTCATGTTTTTTAGTCGAAATATTCCTCTCAACTTTTTTTTTCTTAGTAAGTGACAAAAATGTTCTTATTGTAATTAATGGAGTACAAAAATATTGGGGAAACATGCCTGAAGGCGGAAACTATAATTCTATTACTAATATATTCCCTTGGCTTGCCTTTTGAACTCTGCTGCCTCTTGCCTTGCAGCTGTGTTTAATGAGTGGAGAGATTATTCAAATGAGCCCACAGCAGTGTTATTTCTGAGGCTCTCGCCATCTTGAGCAGGCATCTTCTCTCCCAATCAGGCAGTTGAGCAGACCATCCCTCTTTAGTTACCTGCCCGTGTATGTGGTAATATAATTCCAAAGACACCAGGTCACGTCCCTTGATTGGGAGAGAAGCTGCTAATGATTCTGTGACCAAACAAAAGGACAGAAGAAACAGCCTTCAAGGTGAAAAATGAGAAAGCACCTACACTAGCCTCTACCGAGTTTCAGCTTTCAATTTGTCACTACCTGTCAGTGATGGAGACTGTTAGTGTCTAATAATGAAAACATGCAGCAGTACAAAATAGTCTTTTGAAAAAGCACTGTTTGTGGACAGATGACCTTTGCCCCACTCATATTGAAATGGAACCCGCTGCAATCGGGCAGGCCAATGTTTAATGAATTTTAGGATGTTAAAATGAGTTTCTGCTCATGTAAGATTTAAAAGTAAGAATAACTCTCTAGGGGAGAAATTCCTGAGATGATTACAAAGTTGCCAAGAAAATTTAATAAGAACTAATTTTGAACTGATAAGCATTCAATCCAATATAGTGGGATTAAGCAATAAGAATTCTTCCTGGGAGTTTACAGGAGATAAGCATCTCATGAATAAGTAAATTCTGAAACAAGGGGCTACAGGGTGCTTATTGATTTTGAAACCATTTGTTTGAGACGTTGCCCTTGAGGAAAAGACTATTATGGCTGATAATATAATAGTTATATTCAGAGACAACCCACTTCTTTGGCTGATGGCAGAATATAAAAATTATTCAGCCAATACAAAATGTATAAGCCAAAGTTTGATCTGCAAAACCCACTCATTATTATAATTTTCCATTTCCTAATTCCTAGAAGATAATTTTTAGGTAGTACAAAAGTCAAAAATAAGTAAAAGCTAAATAACCAGGATCCTCAACTTACTAAATACTTTGGTACAACTGGAATGGAGAAATATTTTTTAAAAGGCTGCCTCCTGGGACATGGTGATTTCCAGACCCATTAACATCAATTCCTTACACCTTATGCATCTACCTCTGCAACTTGAAGTAATTAAAATTAAAATTTGCAAGAAACTTCAGGGGCTTTTAAAAACAAAATGTTGTTTAGAACTAGTAGATAGGAAAAATATTAATGTAGAGTTCTAAGGTGACCAACCATCCCAGTTTTCTTAACACTATCCTGGTTTTAGCACTGGAAGTCCCACATCCCAATAAACTCCTCAGTCTTAGGCAAATTGGAAAAGTTGGCCAATCTAAATATCTTGTCAAAATTCACTTTCTCAATTAGACTTACTCTGACTTTCTAATTTAAATGTAACTGCCCTCCCATGCCACTCCCAATCTTCCATATCCTGGACTGCCTTTTCTTATCATACTTACCATCTTACAACAAATTATATAATTTACTTATTTGTTGTATTCAGTGTTTATTGCCTATCTATCAGAGTATAATGCAAGCACCCAGAATAGTACCGGGCACTTAAGAATGAGTAACCCAGCATGCTAATTGACCTTGAAGAAATATGCCTCACTCCCCATTAGAATCATGAGCTTTCAGAAATGTCAGTGCCCTAGTAACCACCCTCCACAATCCTTATTTAATGGGCCTTGGAAGGAACTTGGACACCAGCTCTTTTAGAGCTCCTCAGATGCTAATGTACAGCCAAGGTTGCTCTAAACCTTACATAAGAATGCCAAGTCCAAATAAAATGTTGAATTCCAAACAAGCTTTAGGACATGGCCATTGATTTCATTCTTGAATCACTCTTCATGAAGAATTGTGAGCAGTGCCTTCTTTTGCAAAGGCTGCTGAAAGAGAACACTTAAAAAGAAAAAACTACTTTGGTGCCATACACTGAAGGACATGGCCTTTCAAAGCAAACACCACTTAGACCCCATCTCCTGTTCACAATATCTTTGGGAAAAGCATTGGCTATAGCACCTGTAGGCCCCAACAGGCCACAGCAGGAAAATGCTACTGCATCATAAAGGCATTTAGAATCACTCTTAAAACAATTTGGGGCCTATATGCAACAGAGTGAATTACACCTCCCTATCATGGTATTAATATGAATGTGTAAGCGTATTGTGTTCAGGATTCAATAGACCTGCAATGATTTAGCTAGAGAAGGTGTTTGTAAAGCAGAAGAAAGCCTGCCTAATTAGAAAACAAGGAACAGGAAAATAAATAAAGGGGTTGAACAAAGTCAGCTCTGGCTCTAATTTGCCTGGAGACATCCTAGCACTTGCTGCACAATAAATCGAATTTTTGCTGTATACATTCAATATTTGTTAATAAGCTGCCAGCTAGCTGCTCCCCACCCCTCCACCCCCCGTATTTTCTGCACAAGCAGGGAACAGTGTCCTTATCGTCAGGCTGGCACATGAAATGAGCAGCTTCCAGTCTGCACATGGACAGCTGGCTCAAGAGAAGACTCTCCCCAACTTGCAAACAAGGTGGGGAGGGAAGAGACAGAGAGCACAGGTGAGATCCATGGGTTTCACATATTATCTCAGAGAGGAAAATAATGATTTTTAGAGGCAATTTGACAAGGAATTTCTAGCCTGCTAGTCTGGGTTAGAGTTTCTGAATGTGATAAATAACAGGGCTCTTGGACAGCCCTTTTTTTTCCTTTATTTTGATACCCTTACAGCAGTAATCATGCCTCTTGTCAAGTGTTATAATGATAAAGACAAATGTTTCCTATTGCCATTTTGTCAATGAAAGGCACCCCTGCCGGATGTGTGGAATGTACCATTTGTTTTATATCCATCACAGATTGAGGCACATCCTATCCCAGTGATGGCAAACCTTTTGAGCTTGGCATGTCAGCATTTTGAAAAACCCTAACTTAACTCTGGTGCCGTGTCACATATAGAAATTTTTTGATATTTGCAACCATAGTAAAACAAAGACTTATATTTTGATATTTATTTTATATATTTAAAGGCCATTTGACAAAGAAAAATCAACCAAAAAAATGAGTTCATGTGTCACCTCTGACACGCGTGTCATAGGTTCACCATCACTGTCCTATCCCAATAGGATCCTCGGGTCACAAAAACAGAAATCTGCTTCTGACAGTGTTGAGGTTTGCTTTGCCTGCTCTGGAAACTGGTGACCCATGCGAGTTCCCTTCACACTGACTCTGAGCTTTACCTTCTTTTTCTGGGACTCTCAATTAGACTGGGGTAACATATCTGTAAGGTCAAATAGCAAGACAATCTCTTTGTCAAATAATATGGGCTTTGGCATCAGTGGATTTTTTTTTCTTAAATCAGAAAGATTTGTCATTTATGGAGAGTAGCAATATTTGAAAAACATAAAATGATTTCCAAAGATGCGGTTCAGGAACCCATCTGAAAAGACTTGTTTATGCCAAAACAGATGGAGTTTGGCTTAATTGTTGAACTAAATTGCCATATGGAACAAAACACAGCTGATTATTGCATTAACATTAATGTTAATATGCTTCATCATTCTGTTGTCATTGTAGCTACAGTTGTCACCAGACTTTAATCAATATGTTTATAAGGAAATTCAAATTTTGGAACTTCAGACCCAAAGAGATGTCAGGGATTATCTAGTCATTTTACAAATGAGGAAACTGAGGCCTATGAAGGATGAATAATCTGTAAAAAGACATCTACCCTACAACCTGAAAATGAAATGCCATATTTTTCTGTGTATAAGATGCCCCCATGTATAAGATGCCCCCTACTTTTCCAACCCAAAATTAAGAAATCAATATTTTACACATAAAACAGAACACATTTTTATTTAGTAATTACCACAGGTAATGTTTACATACCAGGACTATGATATTATGCAGCATATCACTTTATTCAGCCTCTGTTGCATCACTGCTCTCTTCTTCATCACTCTTAGTTCCAGACATATCAATTTTTTCAACTTCTATTGTATCACTGCTGTCTT
>NW_006297747.1:345147-358095 GCF_000327345.1 Myotis davidii
TATTTATTTATTTATTTTGACATCCTCATGAGCTCAGAATGCTCTGGTCCTGTTGAATCTGTGCACTCTCCACCTCCACCTCAGCTGACATCAATAACAATAAGGCTCATGATTGGAGGAAGCCTGTTTGACAAGGTATGGGTAGCTTCGCACCCACAAGGCTCCCGCCTCAGCTGACTTCAGTGTATAAGACACCTCTCAATTTTTTATACTCACAAATATATGGTATATTCTGAAAACATAGAGCACATATAGGCAAGACATTCATAAGAGAAAGGCCATTCTAACAGCAGATTTAAAAAAAGTATGACAGGAGGATTGGTGCAATTACATGAAATAAACAGGGCTACCTATTTCAATAGATTCTTTTTCATGCTTAGCATCTCCTAGCTAAAACCCAGGATATTATATATGGTCTTTCCTTGAATTTTTGCAATGAGATCTTACTTAGTATTCTCTTCCCATGATATTTTCAATAAAAGAATAACTAACACTGTGAATAATAGAAGGAAAACACAAATAAGTCATTGATGGTGGGGAAAGAAAGTGGGACACAAAACAAAGAGACATCATCCATTTCCAGGTGTAGTGAGTAGAGATTTTCTCTCTTAGTTTTTCTCATAACTGTTGATCCTTCCCTGGTCCACTTTCTCTGTAAAGTGGGAAATGAATGGGAATTGATTTGAAAAGCTATTTCAAAAGTTATTACAGGATTGTCAGTAATCCTCTAAACCTAACCTCTATCCCCACTGCCACCCTTATGCCCAACACACAAAACCCTTTGAAAAGCTAGTGTTGGAAGTCTGAAGTGAGAAAACAGAAAACCAGTGGCCATCCCCTGCCCCCACCCCAGCTCAAGGTCAGTGACCCAGAAACAAGTGAGGGAAGGCCTCTGAATTCTGGGAAAGTAATTGCACAGGTGCATTGAATGGATGCTTCATTTCATGATTTGTGTTTCATCCCACTGCAGCAAACTTTAAAGAGGTTCAAATCCTTTTGTTTTCTTAGATACTACCCCTGTTACAGTACTCTTCACCTTTAATCTCCTCTTTTGCTATTTTTTTCTTATTTTTCCCTGCTCATTTGATAGTTCCTGCTTCCCTCCAAAATGTAATTATCTATGCAATCTGTGCCTAACACACAATTGGAGCTCAGTGACTGTTATTGAATATGAGCTCCTAAGTTTGAAGTGCTCTGTTAGCCAGTGTGTGTTTATATATTTGTGCCTGCTGAGTACTTGTTATGTTTGAGTTGGGGTAAAAATCAAGCTAGTATAACAAAGGTACATGAAAATAGTGTAGCGTATTAAAGATAGGAGTTTCTTTTTCTTTCACATAACAGACCAGTGATAGGTGAGTGGTATAGGGTAGGTAAGTAGGTCTGGTCTGCGAAGTCATCCTAGGACCCAAGCTGTTGGGTTAGCTCTGCCATCCACATACATACAGCTTCCTTCTCTGGATCTAACTGACTCCATTTCCCAACCTAAAGAAATGGGGAGTGGAGAATAAGAGGAGGAAAGAGAGAGTAGAGTGCAAGCACCTTTCATAGCACATATTTTTTTTCTATTCACATCCCATTGGCCACAACTTTGTCACATGACCAAACTTTAGATGCAAGAGTTAAAATATTTATTTGTTCATAATTCTGTGAATTAGCAATTTGGCTTAGGCTCGGCTGGGATGATTCATCTCTGGTCCACATGCCAGGTAAACCTGAGCTTGTTCACAAAGTAGTGGTCAAAGAGTTATGAAGATAAGAAAGAGAAGATCCTGTGTATAGTACTTTTCAAGGCTCCACTTGCATCACGTGTGCTAATGTTCCACTGGCCAACGCAACTCACATGGTCAAGTCCAGACACAATGAATAGAGAAACAGAAACCACCTCTTGATGGGAGTTGCTACAAAGTCACATCACAAAGGGGCATGCAAAAAGGAAGAGGAAGAACTTCTGATCATTTTTGCAAAAATTCTACCACCAAAACTAGACTCGAAGAATCACAGAACATTCTGAAAAACTTTATGAGAAGACATGTTCTAAAATTGTTGGCAAAATTTTGTGAAATGAATAATAAATATATATTATTTATAACATCATCAAAAGTATAAATCTAAGCAGAATTAACCATTTTACTCTCTAATTTAAGATATAAAATAAACTCTTAAAAAAGAGTATCACAGAAGCATTATGAAAACCAAAGTAAATCACTCTCTGGGTAGCAAGAGTGATGTTCCCAGAAAAAAAAATATATCTTTTGAGCTGAGCAAATAAAATTATATTATGCCTAAAAGATCTCAGAGAACATTTCACACATCCCCCCCCCATTTTACCTTAGTATTTCAATTCTATAGCCTTTATTGTGTACCTACTACATGCTAAACCCTGTGACAGTTGTGTAAATATAAGGAATATTATAATATCACTAGAGGCCCGATGCATGCAATTCATGCATGGGGGGGTAGGGGGGCTTCTTTAGCCCACTCAGCCTCTGGCCCAAGGCCCCTCCCCTCCCTCCACGTGGCGGGGGCGCAGACATTGGGCTCACATTGCCAGGGTGACGCCACCAGTGTCCCACCCTGGCCACTATGGGCACCACCATCTTTGTCTTGGAGTGATGGTTAATTTGCATATTACTCTTTTATTAGATAGGATGAGTTTGAACATTTTTAATTTCCTTTTTCTTATTAAATTATTCATAAAGTGAATTTGGTGAGATTATTATCATTGTTTTTTGTTGTTGTTGTTGTTTTTTTGGTAGTGAAAATGAGTAAAAGAAGTGCTTTAATAAACCTATCTAAGGCTACAGTGGCAGGACCCAGGACAGAATCCAGAGCTGCCTTTGCAGTGGGTTGGGGCACATTGGTGAGAAGCAAGCAATCAAAACAAAAGAGGGCTAGATGGGAACATCTCTTACTTTAGGGATTTAAAGGTGGAAAATAGGATCATAAAGAACTAGATGCAAGTTATAAAATTAACTCTATGTGGTTAATGTAACATATTAATAACATGGCTCTAGAAGCTTCCCAAGCCCTTACTGTGCCCAACTATTCCTCTAAGCCCATCTCCTACTATCTCCTTCCTTTCTCTGCTACCATCACCCTGTGATTGCTGTTCCTATGAAAACCAATACATCTCATTTCAGGTCTTTGTACTTCCTACCCACTCTGACTGGACCACTTTTCCTTCCCAGATATTTACACGCCTACGCTCAGGTCTCAGCTCTAGCATGACCTTCCTAAGGAGGCCCTTATGAAACATACCAAATGAAACACAACCTTCTCTCCACCTTTCATTCTCTGTCCCCTTAGCATGTTTTGTATTTTTAAATATATATATTTTCATTGATCTTTAGAGAGGGGAAAGGAGAGAGAGAGAGAGAGAGAGAGAGAGAGAGAGAGAGAGAGAGAGAGAGAGAGAGAGAGAGAGAGAGAGAGAGAGAGAGAGAGAGAGAGAGAAACATTGATGTGAGAGCAGAACATCAATTGGCTGCCTCCTGCACACCCTCCAATGGGGCTTGAGCCTGCAACCCAGGCATGTGACCTGACCAGGAATTGAGCCTGCAATCTTTCAATGCATAGGATGACATCCCAACTAACTGAACCACACCAGCCAGAACAACATGTTTTCAATTTTTATTCTTAGTTCTACTATCACCTGATTAGATATATGTTTATTGTCTATTTCACCTACTAGAATATAAGCTCTTTAGGACTTGGTCTGTTTTTACCCCATTACTTAGAACAGTGTCTATGACACATTATGTGTTCAGTAAACATTTGTTGAATGACTTATTCTTCATGACATACATGCATGCATCATATTATGTATGTGCATCTATGATGTTTAAATGTATGACTATAAGTATGTACATATTACATCAATGAAGAATAATTGTCACAAGGTGGTTCTGGGCTTCATTAACAATCTCTTCTCGTGGGGGCATCATTGTCACTCTAGAATTGTTAACTTTACATTTCCACCTGGTTCTGATATTCACCTTTTGTTATTCTGTTGCATCAGTGTTCACTGATTGATTTCTGATTTGTATTTCACACAGTTTTATGAACTTCACCTTCTTTTGTCAGGCCAGGAATAATTAACTAAAAAGAATCCTCATGACCTTCAATTGCTCAAAATGCACTCTATCAAGTCAAGAGATTGTCAGTCTTGCAATATATAGATGCCGTCTCCAATAGCTGTTTCTGTTGATCTAGATGGTCCCTTTCCTATTGTCTCTTACACAAATCCAGACAATGATGACAGACAATGCTCTCCATGCTACGGATGCTGCATTACAAAATTCCTTTTCCACAATATCTATTGCAAATTATACTGAAGAGGTTTAAATGCATATCTCGGTAGTGGTTTCCTGTATGAAAAGAAGGCCCTTTAAAGATTAATTATTGCTTAGAAGCCTGTCCTCCATTGAACAAAAGCTGTTTGTTGTATAATTATTTTCTGCTTTAAAATATCCCCCATTTTAAACAAGTGGGAGTAAAAGCTATTGGTTTCATAGGTCACTTGCCATTTAAACCTTTTATGCTTAGACCCATGTAGATTACTGAGTAGAGGTGGACCATCACGAGGGAATTCCATAAGGCCCTGGAATACTGACAGAGGGTACAACAAGAAGGAAAAGGAACAATGAGCAGGTAGGAGAATGTATAAGATAAGCATCTATCTTCCCAGCTCTTCTATTCCTTCTCTTCACCCCAACAACTTCTCTACTTTAGGCCCTTAAAATTTCTCACCTAGACTATTCCAATGGCCCCTAACTGTTCTCTCTGACACCAGTTTGTCTCTCCTCTAATCTCTCCTCGATTGAATCACCTGAGTCTTTTTTTTCTAACTCACAAATGGAATCAACCTCCAATGCTCTCCATTGTTGGTATAGTTAACACTGTACACCTTAGCAACCACTAAACTTCTTGCTGATCTAATCCCAGGCCACTCTCTCAACTTCATATTCCAGTACGCACCCTTATTCAGCACTAGCACTCCAGAAAAAAAATGGCTACACATCAGGCATTTTCTGTGTTTTCTCGCCCTGGCTTGTTTTGTTTCTTCCCTTAATAATCAGCTCACTCCTCCATGTCCAGACCACAGTTAGCCTCATTCGTGAGGTCTTTCCAATCCCCCTCTAATGGATACGTATCATACTCTTCTTTGTTATTGGTATATGTTCTAATCCACCCCACTAAATTACCAGCTCCATATCCCTATGGGGCTTTTACTATGTGCCAGGCATGATTTAAAATACTGCAGGTATGTTAGTATTTTTTTAATCCTTATAACAATTTTACAAAGTATATATTCTTATGCCTATTTTAAAACTAAGTAGACCAGGGTACAGACAAGTTAGGTAATTTGTCTACCCTCACAGGGCTAGTTAAGTATTGCAGTTAGTCAAACCGACTCCAGAGTCCACATGTACTTATACACTATACTATGCTAACATTTAAAATTATCCAAAAACAAACAAACATTTAAGTAGTTCCAAAGACTGACAGAAAATGTTATAAAAGCAGGTGGTAGAAATAGTAGGGAGTCACTCAGACTAAAAATGCTCAGGGAAGTTAAGCTGCTTCCCCATATTCACACAGTGAGTTACTGGCAGAGAAGAAGTAAAATCTGGGTCTCTGGAGGCTGGTCTAGTGCTCCTTAAACTAGATCATGGTTGCCATGTGGTTCCTATGGAGTGATTGGGCAAGAAAAGAAGAGATGAGAAATGTAATTGAGTCTTGTGTAATTGTAAGAAGCAATGAGTTACTCAGGCAAGGATGGATCTCAAGATACAAAAGCAAATTCCCCAATAAACTCATCGCTGCAGATTAAATTTTTTAAACTCTAAAATGTAAGAACTGAAGTCCATGGATCTAAGTAAAACATAGGCAAAATGCAAATGGACAGAACCTGAGAAACAATAGCAGACTCTTTATTTGGTATTTACCATATGCTGGAAGCTGTGTCAGGCCTTGATCTAATTTAATCCTCACAGCCGACCCATCAGTATTATTGTTAGTTTCATAGTAACGAGAAGGGAACAGTGTCAGGGAGATCAAGTGACTTTCCTACAGTCACAGAGCAAGTAAGAAGTAGAACTGAGAGGCAGATTCCAAATGAGTACATTTTTCATATAATAGAAGCTTATTCCTTGAAGCCCTAAAACCATTTTGGATGTCGGCAGTCTCACATGTGGTGCACAGTCTCTTGCCTTCCAAGAAAAAGAATAGAAATATAATTTAATCTTGTCCTTGGTTCCCAAAGTTATCATTATGTGTGTCCCTCTACACCAACTCCCTTCAAAATGGTTGCAAAGAGGCAATTATACAGCAGTGCCTCATTGAGATAGGTATACCTAGTGTATGACAAGAAATGGTCTCTTAAATACTGTTTTCTTAGTACCTTTGCCTGCTCTTATGGTTTTCCCATCCCTTCTCTCATCAAAACATAGAAGCTGCTATTTCTTGCAGTTACATGACTTCTTTATCCCCACTTCTTTCTGCCATGAGCAAGAAAACCACATAAGGAGCATTGTCAGAATTTGACAAAAATTCAGAGCTGTAAAATTTGAGTGTGGGACTGAGGTACTACACCACAGGTAATGTTTCTGAGCAGAAGAAAGCCATGCGTTTTCTCTTTATGGGCCAAACCCTTTTCTTTAGCTGTATCCTCAATCATTTAAATCCTAAACAAATGCTGGGGGCATGGTGGGATGGAAGTGACCATATAACATTCCCTGGTAATGACAGATTTATCAGGATGAATAAAATAGCAACCATTCTAAAGAAAAAATAATAGAATATTCTAAGAGAGATATAGCTGAATTTTTCCACTAGGAAAATTTAAATGTTGCTTTTAATCTTTATTAAATATTGCAGAGGTAATATGATGAGATGTAAGAACCTGGACTTTAAACCTAGAAATACCTAAATTGTCATCTTTTTTCACTGCTTTCTGACAATTGACTTTAGATAAGTTACTTAATTTTCTCTGAGCTTCCATTTTTTATTTTTATATCTTAACTTGTGGATAATGATGAAACCCATCTTATAAAGTATGTAAAGTACCTGACACATAACAGTTAGCTTTAAAATCCCATATAATAGAGTTGAGATCATATTTTTTATTACTTGAACTTAAAATATGCTTAGTCTCAAAGTTACATTTCATGGCCTAGAATTTATAATTTATAATTATAGAGCATAAAAGTTAAAGAATTCATGTTGTCATTTTAGAAACTCTGAAACTGGCAGAATTTTACCTTCAGAGCATTTGTATGGCTTTAATTTACCAAACATCATTTGAGCCAGATGTCTTAACTTCAGGAGTGTCTTGCTAAAGATCTGCTGGATGGATGGATGGATGGATGGATGGATGGATGGATGGATGAAAAGAAATACCAACACTTGAACACAAAGGTAATATTTAAAGATGATGGATTATGGATGAATAATGATATATATTTCTGTAACTGTTATAAAAATTAATCTAACTAGATTAGAAACATCATTTAATACAAGAATATCAATTTGACAATACCTACCTGGACTTGAGCTTGAAGTATAATGGGAACTCAGAAACATGGAGCTGGAAGAAAGTGAGAAATCAGATGGGGTAAGAATGGAGATGGGATGGGAGTAGCACAGACTCTGATCCAGTTATGGAGATGGTCTGGGGACAGGCTGGATAGTTTAAGACTTAGAATCCAAGGGAAACAGCAAACTTGGCACAATCCAGGAAACTATAACTCCTGGAGGAGCTGGGCTGACAGGGAGCATGTACAGGAATGGCAACTTCAAAAAAGAGGAGAGCAAGAAATGGGAATAGGACAGTAATGGCTGTCCTGGGAGATCTAACCGTTCCATTATAGAGTTGGGGCCTGCAGTCTTATACCAGAATGATGCCCCAGCCCTCAGGAAAAGAGACTGGAAAGAACCACACAGACATGTTTGGGGTCAGGGGGCCAGGATAAATGGGCATAGTGATATGGCTGACAAAGGAGAGGGGGGCTAAGGCAGAATCCTGAGAGAAGGAAGGAAGGTACCAGACCAAGTAAAAGAGATAGAGTCACAAATACTCTAACTCGAGCCATATGACAACAAACTGCCTATCCCAAGACTAAATGTTAAGGAAAAGTTTCAAGGAAGTGATATGACCCGGTACCCATGGCTGAGCCCTGGGTCCTGGATCTCAGGTCAGGAGTGGGACTCATATCAGAGTCCTCCTAAATAGTGAAAATGAGGCTATCTCTCTACCTCACTCAGGATTAGCTTTAGAGTCAGGACATAGCTGATGCTGGGTAGGAAGAGTCGAAAGCCCTAGTTATGAAAAACTGGGAAGGCAGAAGCCAGAGAAACAATACTAATAACATGTTTCTGGTGTGAAAAAATATTTTGGAAAGCTCCTTGAGGGCAGGAACTAAGTCTTCTTTATCTGTTCCTACCTTGTAACAGCCTTAGATAGCCAAGTGAGCATTATAGTTCATCCTTAGCAAGTTAAAGGAAACCTATACTGATGGGTACAAATAAGTACTCCAGTCACTATTTAATTGCATTAATTGCCATTTACCTTTTTCCTCCTGTGTGTCTATAAACAAGGATATCCTGCCATCTCTACCTTGCTTCTCAAAAATATTTTCATAGCTTTTGGCCTTATCTCCTTTTGGGCTCTGACTGCTTTTTAGAGGGAAGTGTTAATTATTTCCATAGCATTTATCTGTTAACCTTAAACCATCTTATGGCAGGTATTTTGACCCTTATAGACTGGAGGTCTGAGCTGTTGCATAGTTTTGTCTTCATAGTAATGTTAAATTTAATTAAACAAACATTTGTTTAGCAACTACCATGGGGACTAGGTGAAAGGATACCAAAGAATAGCAGGTATCTGGAGCAAATATGACTATGACAAGGTCCCTGACCTCAAGAAGCTTGAAAACTAGTCAGATAAGCAAATACAAATAATGCAATATGCTAAATAAATACTATAATGAAGATGCAAAGAACATGGATGCAGAAGCAATTAATTCCTACTCAAAATGCCTATGTTGTTAATTTCAATATCACCTTCCTTATGCATTTCCTCCAACAAATTTCATTTACTCCTTTCTCTGAAACTTGGTGGCTTTTATTCCAACTTTTGGAATAACTGTATTAGACTTAGACTTTTCCCTATCTTAGATACATGTTCCTCAGCCTCCAAGTAAACCGAAAGCTGGTAAAGGACTTTTTGTATCTATCACAGGTTCTTAGACGTGGGAGCATTTAATCTCCTTTTCTGGAACTGAACAAAAACACACACATGCACACACATATGCACATACACATATACAAAATGAATGCTATTATTTGAAGAAATAATTATTACTTTTAAAACTTATATTCCAAAATAGCCTCCCAAGTATACATTATTAAAATGATGAATTAGATGCGGTTAGTCTCCCACTAGTTTCAAAACAATTGCTTCAGCTATTTTTAATAAAGTTACAAAATCATAATTCAAGTTCCTAATGGAGAAGCATAAATAATTTAGGGGAAAATCTAAACAAATCACTACTTTAAAACATACAATGTACAATATTCACATATTAATCCTACATTCGGCATTAAAATATTCAACAAAGTTATGATCAAATAACAAAAACCCACTCTTTGAAAGACAATAACTATAGTCACTGAGTTATTGGTTTAGACCAACATAAAAATTCATTAAAATAAAAGGCAATAGTGTAAGTTATGTATATTAATTAAAAAAGAATTAAAATATTGAAATCAAGCTCAAATCCAAAATGTGTAACACTGAAACCAATAAATGCATAATCCATCAAAGTATTATTCTCCTCCAAGGCACATAATACAAATAATTTTTGAGGTAAATATTCCATTTTAAAAAAGTCTTGTCTGATCCTTACCAATGTAAACCTCTTTCCCGGGTCACACTTCCCACCAGGAATCCAAGGGCTGGCATTCAGTTTCCATATTCAGACTTCTTAGCTCTCCAATATTTGCAAGTTATTTCCTCAAAGAGTTTGATAAATAAAAATGATTAGATAATTTACTTTCCTCTTAATATGACTGTGGTAGAGCTAGAGGCCCTAATAAACATGTGTTAGAATGAAAAAGGAAGGAAGGAATTCCTGCAAGTGTGGAAATTTTCCTAATGGCATGAAGCAAATGGAGAAACATTTATTCAGGAAAAATCTAATAAATCTTGATAAGAACAGCAAGAATTGGTGGCATTTGAGCCACAGTCTGCTTGTGTACTCTGTACCCAACTCAGTGCAACAGAAACTCTACTCTGGGTGACACAGACAAGAAGATAGGCAAGAAGGAAAGAATGGAGGTTAGTTTTATGTGTCAATTTGACTGGGCCACAAGGTACCAAGATATTTGATCAAACATGATTCTGGGTGTTTCTGTGGGGGAGTTTTTAGATGAGATTAGCATTTAAATCAGTAGACTGAGTAAAGCAGGTCATCCTCCCTGAGGTGAGTAGGCCTTATCCAACCAGTTGAAGACTCGAATAGAACAAAATTCTGACCTTCCCCCAAGTTGGGAAAGATAAAGTAGTTTACATAGTTTAGTGAATTTGAGAGTTACACTTGAATGCTTAATATTTCTATAATGGGAATACAATTTTCATCTTTGTTGAATTTGATATTAAAGTTATTGTTTGTTTTATGATAACATACTTATCATTTCTTTGTCATTGATTTTAAGAATTATATTTTACTTAATTAAGTATCATTAAAAATTCTCTAGAATCTGGTGCTAAATTAAAACTAAGTTCTGTTTAAAAACTAGTGGGTCCCTATCAAATAGTCAACAGTGAGGCCTCACCGAAAGAAAGAACTCAGATAAAACAGATCCTTAGAAATAAGACATTCATCTTCTACACATTCCTGAAAAGGTCCCCATGCCTGCTGCTGCATAGAGCACAGGGTTTTCTAAGGTCAATTTGGAAACATTTTGGAATGCAGAAGAAACAGCACCTCCCCATGAGATATAGGTCTCAATTTCAGAGACTCTTTCAGGCAAGAGGTCCCATGGACCCGCTCCACAAAACTCTCTCTCTCTCTCTCTCTCTCTCTTTCTCACACACACACACACACACACACACACACACACACACACACGATAAAGCAAGAATTGGATGCTGTGCCACATAAAGAGCCCCAAGTGGCCCTTGGCTTTAGTTAAGAAAGCTGAAAGAACTTACTAAAAAATAATAATATAAGCATTCCAGATACAGTAAAAAGATAAATATGCATTAATTTAATCCCTTAATCCCTTCTCTAAGATCTAGAAAAGAAAATAGGAGGAAACATGAAAAATCAGATCCTATACCCCTCTCTACTTCAGGTCTTATAAGTTACAGTTGAATTTGAAAGGAAAGGTGCATGGAGGAGTGGTGAGAAGATAAAGATGAGATTAAAATCAAGTTTGAGAAAAAGAGCTTCCACAGTGGTGCTGTGAAAATCTCATGGAACTTCTTCTCAACAAAACAATCATAACTAGTAAAGTTTATTTTTTAAATAATTTAGTCTCTGTACATTGTCCTAAGGGCATACAGCAAATGGAAAAATGTTTATTCAAGAAAATTGAATAAATCTTAATAAGAACAGCAAGAATCTGTGGCATTTGAGCCTGACCCATGTGATCACCTCACAGTGCAACTCATATCAATGGAAGTTATATCATGAAAAGAGAAATGCTAAGATTTAGAATGGCTATACTAATATCAGACAAACCAGACTTTAAAATAAAAATATGTTATAAGCAATAGAAAGATTTATATTGTAATAATAAATTAATCTACCAGGATGGTATAACACTTATAAACATATATGCATGCACTTAACAACAAAGTCTCCAAAAAAAAGGCAAAACTTGACAGTTTGAAGAGAGAAGTAAACAATTGATCAGTATTGGTTGGGATCGTCAATATCCCACTTTTAATAAAACAACAAGGCAGATCAACAATTGTATAGAAGAATTGAATAGCACTGTAAATCAGCTGAACCTAACAGCCATCATAGAGCATTTCACGCAACAAAAGCACAATACACATTTTTCTCAAGCACACGTGGATCATTCACAAAGATAAACCATGTGCTAGACCATTTTTAAAAATACCTCAGTAAAAATGAAAAGTTTGAAAGTGTACAAAGAATGGTCTCCAACCACAATGGGATGAAGTCAGAACTCAGTAACAGTAAGAAATTGGAGAGATGCACAAATATATAGAGAGAAATTGGTGGCTCTCTCTATGGAGTATGCCCTTGTCTTCCTCCATCCCCTTCTTTTGCCATGGTACACTCTTTATCTCCTCACCCCCAGAATACCTGAACCTCTCCTCCCTCTTTTGTCTCCCAAGATGCATACCTCTCTCCTGCTTTTCTCTAATTCCCAAGCACTCTTTTACTATCTCTGTAACTTTCTAAATAGTAAACTTTCCTTTATAGTTTGAAAAAAAGAAATTAAATGATACACTTCCAATTACCAATAATCCAAAGGAGAAATCACAAGAAAAATTAGAAAATATTTTGATATGATGAAAACAAAAACCAAACTATAGCAAATTTTGTGGGTTGCAGTTAAAGCAGTACTTTGGGGAAAGTGTATAACTAACACAGTATTTGAAAGGAAATTATAATAAACTAGGGGCCCAGTGCACGAAATTCGTGCACTGGGTGGGGGTGAGGGGGAGTGTCCCTCAGCCCAGCCTGCCCCCTCTCACATACTGGGAGCCCTCAGGCATTGACCCCCATCAATCTCCAATCGCAGGATCAGCCCCTTGCCCAGGCCTGATGCCTCTGGCAGAAGCGTCAGGCCTGGGCAGGGGACCCTCATTTCCCCCCATCACTGGTTCTGCCCCCAGCCCAGGCCTGATGCCTCTGGCCCAGGCATCAGGCCTGGGCAGGGGACCCCCAGACCCCTCTGATTGCTGGC
>NW_006297747.1:358452-363700 GCF_000327345.1 Myotis davidii
AATCAGTCACTGGCCAGGGCGTCAAAGGCGCCTGATTCTCCGATCATGGCTGGGAGGCAGGGCAAAGGCAGCCCCAGGGCCGCCTTTGCCCTGCCCCCCAGCTCTTAGCTCCCCCATGGGTTTCCGATCACTGTCAGCGGCAGGGGGCTTCTTCCTGCTTTCCCTTTCGCCTCCCTGCATTGTGACTACATATGCAAATTAACCACCATTTTGTTGTCAGTTAACTGCCATCTGAGTTGGCAGTTAATTTGCATATAGCCCTGATTAGCCAATGAAAAGGGTATTGTCGTAGGCCAATTACCATTTTTCTCTTTTATTATATAGGATGCCTATATTTTTTTAAAAGAAAGATCTCAAATCAATAAACTATCCTTTCATTTAAGGAGACTGAAAAAATAAGAGCAAAATAAACTCAAAGCAAGCAGAAGAAATGACATAATAAAGACTGGAACAGAAGTAAACAAGATGTAGAATAGAAAAACAAAAGTAAAAATCAGCAAAACCAAAAACTGATTCTTTGACCAAAAATCAATACAATTGACAAATATTTAAACAAACTGACCAAGGAAAAGAATAAAGACTTAAATTACTAGACTCAGAATGAAAAGGGGTCATCACTACCAGCCTTAAGGAAATAAAAAGGATCACAAGGAAATACTATGAACAACTGTATGCAATAAATTAAATAACTTAGATGAAGTAAAAAAGACCAAAGCTACCAAACCTGACTCAAAAATAAGAATATCTGGATAGACCTATAACAAATAGAGAGAGTGAATTAGTAATTTTTAAGTTTCCCACAAAGAAAAGCCCAGGACCAGCTGGCTTCACTGAAAAATTCTAACATTTTAAAAATAATATTATTAACAATTTTTACAAACTCTTCAAAAATTAGAAGAGGACATGTCCTAATTCATTTTATGGGGTCAGTATGACCTTAAAACCAAAACCAGACACAAACACCATAAGAAAAGAACACCATAGATAAATATCTCTTCTAAATACAGGGTTTGGCAAAAGTAGGCTTACAGTTGTGAGTACACAAAACACAATGTTTATTCTTGTATTATTTATTAATTATTGTATTATTTTCCATAAAAACAACTCTAAGCCTACTTTTGCACCTCTGTGTATAGACTCAAAAATCCTCAACAAAATACTATCAAACCATATCTTGACATATAAAAAGTATTATACACCATAATCAAGTGAGAGTTATTTGGGGGATGCAAGGTAGCTTTAACATCAGAAAATCAATTCAAATAATCCACCCTATTAATAAAATGAAGGGGAAAAGTCTACCCAATCATCTCAATAGACACAAAAGGTAATTAACAAAATCCAACACCTTTTACTGATTAAAAATTACACATACAAAACTAGGGATAGAAAGGACCTTCCTCAATCTGATTTTTTAAAATTAAACCCACAGCTAATATTACACTTACTGTGAAAGACCAAATGCCTTCCTCCTAAGATTAAAAAACAAACAACAACAACAAAAAAACAAGGATGTCCATTCTCACTACTTCTACTCAATATTGTACAGGAAGTTCTAACCAGGCAATTAGGCAAGAAAAAGAAATTAAAAGCATAAAGATTGAAAGGACAAAATAAAAATATCTCTATTTGTAGATAACAGACTTTTACATAGAAAATCCCAATAATTTCACTAAAAAAAATATTAGAACTAATAAACAAGCTCAGTAAACGTAGCAGGGTACAAATCAATATACAGAAAAAATCAATTGTTTCTATAAACAAGCAATGAATAATCTGAAAATGAAATTGAGAAAACAATTTCATTTAATATAACATTGTAAAGAACAAAACACATAGAAATAAAATTACCAAAAGAAGAACAAAATGTGTACTCTCAAAAATACAAAACATATTGAAAGAAATAAAAGAAGATCTAAATAAATAGAAAGATAATAAATGTTCATTGAGTGGAAGACAATATTACTGAGATGGCCATACTCCCCAAATTGACGTATAGATTCAATGCAATTCCTATAAACACCTGAAGTTGCTTTCTTGCAGAAATAGACAAGTCTATCCTAAAAATCATATGAAAATACAAGGGACAAAGCAATCTTAAAAAGGAACAAAGTGGGCAGACATGCGCTTTCTGATTTTAAAACCTACTACAAAGCTACAGCAATCAAGACAATGTGGTGCTAATATAAAGACAGGCATATAACTTAATGGGATAGAATTGAGAGTGCAGAAATAAACCCTTCTATTTCCAGTAAATTGATTTCTGACAAGGAAACCAAAACAACTCAATCAGAAACAGCCTTTTCAACAACTGATGCTGCAACAATTGGATATTCATGTGCAAAAGAGTGAAGTTGGACTACTTCCTTATATTTGACACAAAACATAACTAAAAATGGATGACAAACCCACAAGTAAGTGCTGAAACTATGACACTCTTAGAAAACAAAAACGTAGGAGTAAATCTTTGTGACCCTGGGCCAGACAAAAGCTTCTTAGATATAAACCGAAAAGACACAAGTGAAAGCACAAGTATATTTTTGTTTGTGGTAAGAACACTTAATATGATATCTACCCTCTTGACAAATTTTCAAGTGTGCAATGCAGCATTGTTACTACAGGCACTTATGTTGTACAACAGATCTCTAGAATTAATTCATCTCACATAACTGAAACTTTATACTAATTGAACAACAACTCCAATTTCCCTCTCCTCCCAAGCCCTGGAAACCACCTTTTTATTCTCTGCTTCTATAAGTTTGACTATTTTAGGTACCTTTATACATAAAATTATGTAGTATTTGTCTTTCCATGATTGGCATTATGTCACTTAGCATAATGTCTCCCCAGGTATTTCTATGTTGTCACAAATGGCAGGATTTCCTTCTTTCTTAAGGCTGAATAATATGCATCCTATATAATAAAGAGTTAATATGCAAATGGTTGTCATGCCCTCACACCCTCATACCCTCACGTCCTCACTCCCTCACGCAGGAACTGCCAGACACTCTCTGAAGAGAGAGTAATGAGGACCAGCCAGGCACAAATGAGCCTGTGAGAGAGGAATGGAGACCAGCCAGGCACAAATGAGCTCGCAGGAGAGGAATGGGGACCAGCCAGGCTGTGGCCTGGGAGAGGGACAAGCCACCTGCCCCGTGGTCCCAGGTGCCTGAAGCAGCCCAGGCGAAGCCACCCGCCCACGGTCCCCTGCAGCTGCAGCCAGCCTGGGTGAAGCTTGCCCGGGTCCTAGGTGCCTGTGGCCAGCCAGAGGGAAGCCTGGGTCCTGGGTGCCTGTGACCAGCCAGAGGAGGTAATCTTGGGTCCCAGGTGCAGGGCAAGGCAGAGGCGGTTAGGGGTGATCAGGCCAACAGGGGAGTAGTTAGGGGTGATCAGGCAGTCAGGCTGGTGAGCAGTTAGAAGCCAGCGGTCCCAGATTGCGAGAGGCCATTGGATATCCCCTGACGGGTCCCAGATTGGAGAGGGTTCAGGCCAGGCTGAGGGACGCCCCCCCAACCCCGTTGATGAATTTTGTGCACTGGGCCTCTAGTATATATTAGAATATTATATGAAATATGTACATGAACATTATGTAATATATATATATGACAGTTTCTTTAACAAGGTATTTATAGACCCTAAAAATATATATCTCAGTATGACTCTTCTTCCTTGATATGCTAGCTATATGTGATCTTGGGCAAGTAACCATCACTCTGAGTCTCTCTTTCTCCACCTGTAAAATGTGAATAATGCATCTTCCACAAAGTTCTTGTTCAGAATCCCTGAAACAATCTATGTTGTATCTCCCAGACCTTTCCAACCTTCAACAAGTATTCAATAATTTCTACTCCTGATTCTTCTTCCTCCCTCTTCATTCCCTTTTAGCTCTCCTTGTTCAAGTTACATGCAAATGTAAATATATTCACAAATATTTTCATTATTTGGTTGTTTTCAAGAGTGGAATGAAGGCACTTGGTCAAGTTATTTTTTTAAATTACCAAGCTTGAAGGATAGTAAGGTAACATGTGACAAATACTAGTATACCTTGATTTTATATTAATTCTAAGTAATTAGTTTTGTCTTCCTGGAACACTGAGCAGATCCAGCAATTTTATAAAAAAAAAAAATACTTTATGCTTTGGTTTTCCCAACTGCAAAGTGGGAATAACTATAATTAACCTTCCTACAAAACAATATTTTTTTAAGAATCAGAAGAGTTAGAAAATGTGAAATATTTAGAAAAATATAGACATTATACTAATACTCCCCTTTCACCTATCTACATTCTTTACCATGTGAGAAACTGAATTTAAAACAAGTTCACACTCCCTTCCCACCCTCCACTCACACCTCCCCTAATCCAAGCCAAAAAAATTATCATCCATTCTTGAGTTGAATGAGGATTTTGCTTATTCTTCAGGAGATTATTTCTGTGTTAGAGCAAGAGTAATAATTCATACACACTCAACTGTTAGCATTTCTATATTCTTCAAAGTTAAAACTAGGGAATTTATTACAGCTTCAGGCAATGCTGAAGGTGCCCCCACAGCAATAATTGATGCTCTGAATGCATACACAGAGAGGGAAAAAATCATCTGAATTCTTTCAAGCTATTTCCCTTCAAGTTTATGAAATATTGATAGAAAAAAATATAAATAGGTATTAATGCTGTTTTAGTAAAGATTTGGTCTGGTGGAGACAGAGCATAATTTATTTCTAGCCTGGAGGATTAACACTGGAGTTGCCACTGATTCCACATTAATAGCCAGAAATGTGTCTAACCATCTCTGTGTTCCAGGTTTCCCAGGCAGGAAATAAACCCTGAGCTTCCAAGGCATGCTTAAAGACACTGCTTAAAGACCTCAACTACTGTAGAATTTCTCTGCCCACAAAATTATGGGCCAGAGACGACATTGAGTCTTGTTTCCATTATTTTTCCCCATGCCTACCTATGTCAATCAGGGATTGCTTTCAGTTGTGAGTCTTAGAAAACTCAAAGTCAGGATGTATATAGAAAATCTGAGATGCAATTGCTAATGTTGACTCAAGATAGGGTATAGAATAAAGGCAGATGGTGTTGTCTACTGTATCAAGAAAGCAAAGGCCTTCTCAGAAATCAAAAGTAAGACTTCCTACTTATGTTTAATTGTATAGAACAGTGGTCTGTGACCACTCATAGCTTCAAGGCAGTCTAAAAATGTGAGTGTTTAGCTTTGCAACTTCTATGGAAGGAGGTATGGGGAAAGAG
>NW_006297747.1:363735-385135 GCF_000327345.1 Myotis davidii
AAGAGTTTAATGAGTACTGAGAGAGCTTGCATAGAATGGGGCTTGCAAGCTCTAAATTAATACTTTTCAAGTAAATGAGATATTCAGAACTGATTCTTGCCTCACTGATAACTGGAAGAGACTCAGAATTCTGTGACTTCTAGAAATACTTTTTGTCAGACTCAAAGTTTCCAAGGGGGAGGCCAGTAATATAGATAATATCCTGGCAGAAAACTTGGATGGATGGATGGATGGATGGATGGATGGTGGATGATGGATGGATAGATAGATGTGTGTACATATTAATAAAGACAGATACATCATTTATTAAATGTAATAAACCTTTTTTTATCCTGCTCAGGCTTTTTAAATTACCTATCCTCTCCTCAACCGCCTTACTTCCCTAAACACAGACCTTCACATCAAATATACATCACAAGTATAAAGGAAACAAAAGTAGAGGAATGTCAAAGAAAGCCAACATGCACACCCAAGACATTGTGCATGTATGTGTATTTTGAGGAGGGGAACAAAATAGACATGGAAAAGGGGATTATGAGTTTTCTCTATTTACATCTCTGCTCCAAAGTGTGGGAGATACTTTGCATTGACAAAAAGAACAGAAAGAAACATCCTGTCCTAGCAGAAAGCCTGTGGAACCTTGGTTTGCTCCCCATGGCTTCTACCTCCTGCTTCCCATCCCTTCCTTCCCTCCTCCGATTACCCACTCCCACTAAAGAGAAAGGAAGCAAATGGGAGGTCAGGCTGGGGAAGGAGGTCAGGCAGGGAAAGTGGCAGAAACCTGTGTTTATGAGCAGAGTCTCCTTCCTTCCACTTCCTTAGTATTTCTCAGATCAGCCCATTCCATTATCCCTGCAAGGCCTAGACTCAGGTCTGAGCCATCTCTGGCCACAGTCATTGTAAGTATTGCCTACAAACTGGTTACTCTACTCCAATGCTTGATCCACACTGTCCCCAAGGTCATTTCCCCCTTATTCTTCAAAGAGTGTGTGTGTGTGTGTGTGTGTGTATGTGTGTGTACTTTTGGCAGTGAAATAAGTCTCAGTGAGTTCTAATATTGAAGTAGTTATTCAACAGTTTCCTCAATTAGATAAAACTCATCTTCTTTGTAATATTTAGTTCATTGAAATAATATTTAGTTCAATGCAAGAACATTCATCAAAAGCATAAAGTCAGCAAGGTTCAGAAAAGAAAGATAAGTAACGTCAGTTATGTCATAAAGGCAGCAGTGAAAGGGACATCTTCAAGCACAGATCCATGTGCCTAGATTTGAAAGAATACATGTGTATATGATCTGTCTAAACGTATCTCTCCTTTTTTTCTGAAATTTCATCATTAGAAATTCAATCCCTTGCAATACATATTACCCACTCCCTGCATTTAACATAGCTATTTCTAAAAGAGTTAACATATTAAATGTCTAAGAACTCATGAGTTTACAAAAGTAAGGGTGAAATGGGAGGTCAAACAAAACAAAGACTCATTCCCAAAGGTTTACCCTAGGGTATATTTTAATTAGGTTTCATTTTTTGCAAATGAAATGTAATTAAAATAGAAATCTAGTAAAGACTTCCATCAAATATTTTTAAAATGAAAAAATGAGCATTTAAAATTATATTTGATTAGCATTTTCATTACCAAGTTTTCTTTATCCTTGTCTACAAATGTCAGCACATAGAGTGAGCCTCTGGTTTTGCTTTCCCCATGTTTTAAGCCCAGAAAATCTGGCCATTAGAAATTTATTTTTAAATGGATTAACTGCTCTCCCAGGAGCAATCTTTAAACTTTTCCATCTATATTTTGATAAAACTTCACATGAAGTCAATAACAAATTAGAACATAAATATTTAAGCAGCTCAAAGATAAAATGAGGGCTTCTCTCTATCTCTCTTTTTTATGTTGCTGGTAATTTGCCAAACAGAGAGGAATTAAGGGTCTTGGGCAATATGTCAAAAGTCTTTGCTTGTGCAAACAAGAAAAACCAAGCAAAAGGTCACTACTCCAAGAGAAGTTGGTGTCACTTTGGAGTTGATTTTATTCACTTCAGGAATTTTTAATATTCTCAAACAGCTTCTCTCCATCTTCTTCCCAGAAGTTTTTAATGCAGGAGCAAGTATGCAAATAATATTTCTGTAGTGTTTTTGCTTTTAATGAAGGAAATCTAATGCCAGAGGAAGGGCACTAATAACTTTTCCATGGGGCTTTTGCAACTGATGAAGTCTTGCTATAAGAACTCTGCTATTTTTTTCTGTTTAGGAAATTCTATTTATTTACAAGGACACATAAAGAAGAAAGGATTCTTCGATTCAAAAACAAATCAGATGAAATAAGGAGCAGGCAGAATGTCTCCCATCAAAAGAAATAAAAATCAGTGACATGAATACACTATATAATAAAAGGCTAATATGCAAATCAACTGAACAGCGGAACAATCTGACTTTATGACTCTCACTGATCACCAGGGGGCAGATGCTCAATGCAGGAGCTGCCCCTTTGGTGGTCAGCGTGCTCCCACAGGAGGAGCACCACTCATCCAGAAGCCGGGCTCACAGCTGGCAAACGCAATGGCGGTGGTGAGAGCCTCTCCCACCTCCGCAGCAGTCGGATATCCCCCAAGGGCTCCTAGACTGTGAGAGGATGCAGGCCAGGCTGAGGGTCCCCCACCCCCAGTGCATGAATTTTGTGCACCGGGCCTCTAGAATGCTAATAAATGCAATGATGGTTTCAGATAATGATGAACTTAAACATATAAACCTCCAAATAAGCCACCCATTTGCAAAAAATCACTCTGAAGCCGAAACCGGTTTGGCTCGGTGGATAGAGCGTCGGCCTGCGGACTGGAAGGTCCCAGGTTCGATTCCGGTCAAGGGCATGTACCTGGGTTGTGGGCACATCCCCAGTGGGAGATGTGCAGGAGGCAGCTGATCGATGTTTCTCTCTCATCGATGTTTCTAACTCTCTATCTCTCTCCCTTCCCCTCTGTAATAAATCAATAAAATATATTAAAAAAAAATCACTCTGAAAAGACTGTTTACTGGGATCACTTTTTTGTGGAGACTGACTGTCAAGTAATGACTCTTATCTGTTTGGTGTGCAGAGATAAGATCTCCTTCCAGGGAGGATTTTTCTCAGGCTTTCACGGTAATTGTAGATATTTGATTGCAAATCAGAATGTTTGTTCTACCTAATGAACAAAAGCACTGGATTAGTTATAGCTGGTATTAAAAGTTATTTTGTTTACAGCGTGGCTTAGACTTTAATGTTCTCTGAGTACTCAAAGAACATTCTTAAATGTCATATTTGGAGCACATGCTAGTTTCCCACTTTGAGCGAGCTGAAAACTAACAAATTGAGTCTTCTCCTGCCCTAGACTAACAGGAGCATCTCCACACTCTGCTCTGGCTAACAGGCAAGTATGGGAAATGGTCTGGAGATAGTGGTTTGTTCTGATTCACTTCCATTAGACTAAGGGTGGAAAAAGGCATTCGGTGTCATAACATATCATTAAAGGTGCATTTTCAGAGGAAACTTCACCATGTTTTCATCGAGCTAGAGGATAGTAACACAAGGGATATTGAGTGGGGCTGCCCAGCCAATCTCTCCAATCCATCTCCATGGGAAGGCAGAATGACCAGAATGCATTCATTCATTCATTCATTCAACAAATATTAATTAAGCAATTGCCAGGCACTGAGCTTATTGTTGCAGATAAAACAATCAGCAAGAGAAAGATATTTCTGACCACCTCCCCCTCACATGCCCTTGAGCTTTTGTTGTCCAACTGTATGAAACTTGAATGAAATGAACATAAGGCCACAGGTTTTACATCCAACCCTCAGTTATATACAAAATAGGGAGTCACTATCTGCCACACAGAAACCAGAATATTAGCATTGGGAGAAAAAATTGGGACACACACCCCCCACCACCCACTTTTCTGTTACTAGAGGTGATGAAATAGAACCAGAAAGGTTAAAAATCTGCCATGGCTAATTTAATAGTAAAGTCAGGACTGGAATTCAGATTTTCTACTCTCCATCTGTGGTTTCTACACTACTCCAATGGGGTCTCCTTTTCTCCACCCCCTCTTACACCCCCACCATTTATTTTGCTTCAAGAAAGAGTTCTAATTTTTTAAATGATGGTCATATCACGATGTAGTTAATGATAAAAGCAAGGCTTCAATACATGCATACTTTAAATAACGCATTAGGCTGATCACTGATGATATCTTTAATTATGCCAAGGCAAAATTGGAGACGGTCTAATGGGAAATACAGATTACTTGTTAAAATTATTAGCAGAGTTAATGTGCTTACATTTGTTTATGTGTACTGGAATCCACTCAGATAGTTGACTGCGATGACAATATGTGTAAAGATCAATTAAAAGTCATAGAGATGAGATATTGGATTTCCAGACCTTAATAGGATTTCATCTGCACTTGCTGTATTATGTTATACAATTATAATTGAGCTTCCATCAACCCACAGAATCTGTCACTTCACCAATTTATTTTCCAAGCACTAATGAAACTTATTTCCTGTTGAGAATGCTTTTAAAAGCATAACCCTGAGGAACAAAGGTGGCATAAGGGGTGATAGGCTTCTATTTACTTAGTAAACCTACATTAAAAATTTGGACATAAGTAAAATAAATTGGACAGCTTTAGGAGGGTCCTTAGCAGCTATTTGTTCATATTATATAAGTGCTCTCAAAAGGAATTGTAAACAACACCTATAACTCATGCTCACTTGGAGCCCTAACAGCTGATTGAATCTCTGCCTCTTTATTGTAAGGTGGTCAAGCTAGAGGTAGAATTGATATAATATTTTCTTTTGGATCTTTTGTAATATTTTTCCCAGACTTGAAATCATGCACTGATTATAAAACAAAGTTCTCTGAAAAAGAACTTAATGAGTTAGCTTTTGATAAAATGTGAATCCCCTTTCCAATTTTGTTTAGAGAAGCAAAGACAATATGCAAGACAGTGTAATACAACTGTAAGATGGCAAATGTCTGGGATGACAGAGCAACAATGCTCTTTGGAGAGACTCAAAGCTCCAATAATAATCATCTGTGCTTCTCATACAGACTTGCGCTGGTATAGCCACAAGGGAGAGATGCATGTTTTCCCCTCGGTGGTAGGGAGTGTGATTCCTTAGAATCATTTATTTACAGGCAGTCATAAGGAACACTAGAGATAATGTGATATGGCCCCCAACAGAAAACCCCTGTTGGACAGATGTACAGCCAGATCTGCTTAAACATCTCCAGAATGAGGAGCTTACTGCACTGAAACAATTGCCAGACAATGGTCAGAATGTTCTTCCTTGGGCCTTGCTGGTATCTGCCTCCTTGTAACTCCAGTCCCACCCACTGAAGCCCAACACATCCCATCCAGCTCAGTTCCAGAAGTACCTACTCTGCATCCCTGTGTGCCCGACAGAGGCATCAGACAGCTGGAGCTCAACTGGCCTTTCCTCCAGTGCCCCTGACCCCTCTTCCTCACCCGACGGTTTGTGCTGGAGAATATCTGGACTGAGATATACCTCCAGGCCTCTCACATTTCTACAATGCGATGCATGAGTTCACAGAACACGTGTGCTCAGCTTGCTTCATTGTGTCAATGTAATATTTTAATAGATGCACTCTTAGCTCGTCATTCTTTCTGAGGGAGACAGTAGAGTTCATCGAAACCTGTTGAAAGCAATGCTATACTAAATATTTGAAAATACTACCTCTCATGTCTCCACTTCACTCTACTTCTGAATAACTAAATACACTCAATTCGCCTAATGAATTTATTTTTAGTTCTCTAAGACAGAGTTTCTTAAGGATATCCCAGTCACCCCTCACATGCAGTCACCAAGTCCTGCTGATCATAACTCCTAGATTCATCTTCACCCCATTGTCCCACTTGCTCCAGGCCACTGGCATCCCTTACCCGGCTACCCGAGCAGCTCCCTCTGCCTCAATTCTTGCTCCCTTACATTTACGGGGTCCCCCTACCCATGGGGGATATGTTCTAAGACCCCCTGTGTATGTCTAAAACCACATATGTAACCAAACCCTATATATATTAGGTTTTTTTCCTCTACATACTTACCTATGATAAAGTTTAATTTATAAATTAGGAACAGTAAGAGATTAACAATAACTAATAATAGAACAATTATAACAATATGTAGTAATAAAAGTTTTGTGAATGTTGTCTCTCTTTCTAAATATCTTATTATGGTGTACTCACCCTTCTTGTGATGATGTGAGATGATGTATTGCCCAGGTGATGAGAAGGAGTGAGGTGAATGATATAGGCATTGTAGCAGAGCATTAAGCAACTATAAGAGTGAGGACACAAACACTGAGATACCTCAACAGTCAATCTGATAACCAACATGCTAGGTAACTCACAGATGGGGAGTGTGTACAGTGTGGATATGCTGGACAAAGAGATGATTCGTGTCTCAGACAGGGTGGAGCAGGATGGTACCATATTTCATCACACTACTCAGAAGAGCATGCAATTTAAAACTTATGAGATGTTTATTTCTGGAATTTTCCATTTAATATTTTCAGACTGCGGCTGACTGCAAGTAACTGAAACTATGGAAAGTGAAACCAGGGTTGGGGGGGGAACACAGTACTGCTTTAGACTAGAGCAAAAGTGAACTTTCTAAAATATTAATGTCACGATTTTTCACCCTTGCTGAAAACCCTCAATAGTTCCCAGTGGCTCTGAGCAGCCAGTTCAAACCCTCTCTCTTCTCTCACATAAACTCTTTATAATTTGATCTTCTCTTACCTTCTCTCTTGTCATCTCTCCAATCCCCACCCCTTGGAAATATTAGCCCCAGACATAGAACAATTATTTTAATTTCTACAACAAGCTACACTCTATCTCACCTCCAGGTCCATACTATTTCCTGTGCCTGAAACACTTTCCTAGGTGTTCACCAGCAACATCATCACCTGGCTGATGCATGCTTCCAGCCTTGGCTTAGGTGGCACTTCCTCAAGGACATCTTCCCTGGTCCTTAGGATACCAAGCCATGCACTCCCATGGCACCTTGCATCTCCTCAGTCCCCATGTTAATCCCACATATTTGGTAGTCACTTGTTATATTACCTCTCCTCCTCACTAGAACATTGGCTCTCCGAGGGCAACTGCCCATGCTTTTCTTTTTACTAGTAAACTCTCAGAGTTTAGCATGGTGCCTTTAACATAGCACATGCCTAATCAATATTTTTGAAGGAAGGAAGGAAAGGGAGGGAGGGAGGGAGGAGGAAATGTTATATGCCATTTAAACCCATCACCTAGAGCTAAGCACAGTATTCTAGAGGGGATACACTAAGAAAAGTGAGAATCTAGCACTCACTGTCTAACATGGAGCCTGTTCACCTTTCTTGGCTTCACTTTCCTTACCTGTGAAATGGCAAAAATAAAAAGGGCTTCCTAGTAGTTATAACTAAATTAATGCACATATATAAAGCACTTGGAATGGATCATATTAAGAGCTTTATAAGAGCTTGTTTTGAATGGTAGATAGCCCCTCACCACATGCAAAACCAAGAGTTCTCAATAAACAATACATGTTTTTATGAGGAGCAGTGTTACTAACTTACATACCAAATACAGTGCCTGCTATAGGGTCTGTGCTCAAGTTATATATACCATTATTATTTTATTTGGGTATTACATTTATATATTATTTTCTATATGCATATATTTATAATTTATATTATAAAATTTATTTTAACATTGTTATAATACTTATTTTATACAAAGTCTAAGTTGAACCACTACACAGTCTCATTTATTCCTTAGAACAATTTTCAGTGACAGAATAAGCAGGTATTATTGCTCTCGATTCATAAATAAAGAAACCTAAACTCAAGCTGGAGCTACCCCAGACTCTAGCACCAAGAAGTGTTTTCAAATTCCATCCTTCCACTTGAAGTCTTGACACATCCAAGACACTGGGCTCAGATGGCTGAGAAAACATCTCACTGAATTCTCACAACCACCCTGAGAGATGGGCACTGCTGTCACCATTTCACAGGTGGTAGGAACAGAGTGGTTCACGACCTTGCCCAAGGTTCCCCCACCGGCCAAATGCAGGGCTTGTGCTCTGAATCCTTGCACCCCACTCCACTTGTGGCTCCTAGAGCCAGCTGAGCATCAGTTCCTTAGGATGAGTAGGTCATTCCCCAACTCACAGAGACTCCAATTCAGGTCTACTCTGCCATCGGGAATCTGTTTTATAAAGCCCCTTGGTGACCCTAACTAAATCAGTGATTGGGAAACATGAAGCATCCACTTGTGTGGTGGGCCTGCTCCTGTGGAGCCTCAAATATCCAGAGGACAGTGGAAGGGAGCAAAGGCAAATCTGAAGATAGACTGTTTTCCTTATCATTTGCCCAAGTTTAACTCTGGTGACTTCCTATACCTTTATTGAACTATAACTCTTTAAAATCAGATTGTCAGCAAGAATTCAAGTGTTGCATATTGAATGTAAGCAGAGCTCAATACTCCTGACATGCACTATTTATTTTAGTTCACTTTATCCTTCTCTCTCTCTTTTCATCTATAAGCCTAAGCATCATCAGAAAAGAGACATCACTGATAAGTGAGGGTTCTATTTGCCTTAAAGTTTTCCCTTTAAGGCATGGCTATAGGTATTCCCCAGTCGTTGCTGAAAACATTAGAATAGGCACGATTCTTGGTGGTGATACCGGTTACCATATTTCTATGGTAAACATAAAATGCTGCAGTGGTATGGGATACACTGTCATGGAAATTGCTCTGTGGCCTCCAACGACTTGGAATCAGGATGAGGACTGTGTGATTTAATAACACCACGGTTGCAACTGCAGTGTAAACCCATAAACCACAAATGCATGTCTGACCAGAAATAAAAAGGATCTGAGCCTTACATCCTCCTAAATGGATTCTCCCATAGAGGACTGTTGGGGAAGAGTCTAGCCCCGAGTGCTTAACTTTACAATTCAAAAGAGTTGTGACTTAGCTTCCCTTATATAACATGGGCAGCTTTTCATTATGTTTATTTGATGCAGTGTTATTGAGGCAATATTTCATATGAATAATTCATTTCTACTCCAACTTTATCTAGCAAAGTCAAAAGCAGAATCCTAAATTTCGAAACAGATCAAAGAGTTTTTCAAATAAATTGGAAATGCCTTGAGTTGCCGGCTTTCCGAATTTCCCTGTCTTGTCTATGCATTAAGCAAGCACTTACTATGGGCAGTTGGATAAAAAAGTTATTAAATGTTCATAGCTCTCCCTGCATTTTCTTCAGTGAAGATGAATTTTCGTGTCCTAGTTTTGCACTGTTTCCTCTTGTTCTTATCCAGAAATTGAGTTCTATGAGAGAAAATCATATCCAAGTAAATTTTTTTTACATATCTTTGACTTCGGTTGTGAGTGCCTGACTTTCTGGGGAAGTTTCGACCCTGATTACCTTCTGTTCCACTGGGCAGCCTGATGAACACAGCGGGCAGGCTGTGGTGAATAAAATAGAGCAATTACATTTGGATGCTCAAGACTGACAGCTGTCAGGGGATGCCTCACCACAGCCTCTCCATTGTGGTTATCCTCCTTTCAGATCTTACCAAGTCATGCAAGAAAGTCACCCTTCAAAATGATTGACAACCAAAGAATTGCCCCAGCTTTATACAGCCATGGGAGCTACAAACAAGAGCGAAGCAGTCAGAGAGAAAAATTAAACATGGGAGGGGGAAAAAACATATTCAGAATCATTGAATCATACTAAGCACACTTTTTTAAAAAAAATGGTTTTAGGACAATAGAAGAAAAACAAAAGTAAATGAAAGATCTCTAAAGTCATCAAAGAGTGCTCACTCCATAGGTGACTGTTGGAGAGGGCCTTAAAGGCAGTTATTTGACCAACTTCTTGCCACTGAGAAGAAGACCATCTTTCCTGGCTGAGACAGGTTGGTATTTGGGGAAGACTGTGGTGGAGACATCAAAGTATAACACACAGGAGTCAGAAAAATCTAGCTTCAAATCCTAACTCAGCCACTGGCTAGTAGGTGGCCTTAGGCAACTTGCTGTACATTTTTTGATTTCTGTAATAGAGGAATAATGTTGCCTACTTTATGAGATGTTGTTGGGAAAATGTAAATAGGTTTATGTTTGTGTCCAGTGTACAGCAGGAAATGGTAACCCTTATTCGGTAACCTGGATCAAGATTTGTGTAAAGACTTTTTTTAATGTTACCTACTGTTGACTGTATAGTACTACAGGTTGAAGATGAATGAAAATATCTGCTCCAAGCATATTGCTTTAGTCTCCTGATCTCTGCAATAGATAGTGTTCAGTTGTCTATACAACAGCCAGTTCTGTCCTCTGCTTACGGGCAGAACCTGCTTCTTCTGGGATGGAGTGTCTTCCCTGATTAAAAAGGAGGAGGAGGAGGAGGAGGATGGAAATACTTTTCTGTTCTCTAATCTTTCTGTCACAGAAGAATATCCTTCAAGTTGCTGCATCCATCTTAAATCTTGAGGAAATAGTGAAGCAGACTCTGACCTTGCTCACTAACATTAAAGACCTACTGACCTAATCAGAAAGTGACTTAGCACCACACTCCTTGTAATGAGAGATAATGAAATACTTCTATTATTTAAACCCCTCTTATTATTTATAGCTGAATAATTGTCTTTGTTTCCTTGAATTCTCCCAAGGCATGAGACTTTTTCCATTTTGAGTTTGAGCAATTGAGCAGAAACACGCAGATGTTATTCAACATGGTTTTGTCTTTATGATTAGTGTTCATTAATTTTCAGAGAGGTTGAGTAACTCATCCAATGTCACACAGCTAAGAGTGGCAGAAAATAATTGGAACCCAGGTCTGTCTGCCTCAAAGGCCAGTCTTTTCAGAACACTGCTGCTGTATATATAGCTGTTAGCCTGTCCAATAGGAAATATTTAAATAGGTGAGGTTCCTTTTCTATCTCTCCTTTCAATTTATATTCTGAGCTGCATGATCCCACAACTCCCAAACATTTACCTCCTTAAGGAAAGCCATGTTCTGAAACTTCCCATCAAAATTTGTCTGTTCTGGGTTCCATTCCCTCAGGAAGCCAATATACTTCATAAGGTTAAAGCTAGATAATCAGTTAAGTGGATTTCTTTTAATGGGATCCTAGTTCCTTTAATGGAAGTTTTCAATGTCCTAGTGATTCAGAAGGCAGGATGTTCTTTTCATACATTCCTCACACACAAAGGGCTGGTTCTGCCAATGAAAGTTAGCCAGGGCATGGAGCAGGATTAGAATTCATTTATTCCTTAGCAGGTACATACTAGTTGCTAGGGATATTGCACTAAACAAAACAAAACAAAAATTCTCCTTTCACAAAATGTAAATTCTGGTTGGGGGGGAGATCATTAAAAACTAAATATGTATTCTTTCAAGTGGTGAAAAATGCTGTGAAGAAAAACACACAAAGCAGGCTAATGAGAGTAGATGGGTGAGGGTAGACTGTCTCATTGAGAATGATCAGGAAAAGTGAAATGGGGGAAGATGAAGGAAACTATAAGAAAGCTATTACACTCTTCTTACAAAGCAGGAAATCAAGGAATATTGCTAAAAGCTGGTTGAACAAGAAAGAAGAATTTAACTACATTAAGTCCTAAATGTCAATAGGTTCTACAACTTTAAGCAAAATGACATATAAAGTAACTGATTTTATCATAGGCTAACTGATATAGATAAGAGGTTCCTGTGGCATCTCATCAACGTTATCACAAAAAAATGTTGAACAAAAGGACATTATTTGACTATGTGCTGTATGTAAATTTACAAAGGTGATCAGTAGAAGAACTGAAAAAGTCCTGGAGGAGAAAGGGACAATGTAAGTTAGCTAAATCTTAATTTTTTTTTTTACTTCTAAGAATCAATAGAAACTGCTTAATTGGGAAAATAGGTTTTATCTCACATGCTAATTTTCACTGATGAGTGGTGGCTGCCTGGGGCTCTTCTGAGTAGAACTCCACACACTAGACCCAGCTCTTTGAGAAAGTACGCTGTGATCAATTAATTAGTGCCATCTGCCATGGGTGTAAAAAGGATCAATGATAGCATAAAGGCCAAAAACTGTCATCTTCACTTGGCGCAACACTGGGTCATCTGGATATGGGATGGCCAAGGACAAGAAGAAAGCAATAGCAAGAATAGGCTGGATCAGTCAGCATTTAGGAAGAACACGTGATGCTAAGGGGGCTAGTGATATGGTGGGTTCTCGTGTAATACTTTCAGTTTGGATTGACGGCATTCTGAAATGTACAAAGGAGATAAATGATAGAAAAGACTGACAAAAAAATAGTTAACCTTACATCTCTAATGTAAGAGTTGTGTGTGTTGGGCTTCTAACCCTGACTTTTCCAAGTCTTGGAGGAGAATTTAAGCAACAGAGTTTCTAAGACATGTGCCTTACTTGGCTGGATTGCATCCAGTGACTAATTTAAAATCAGTGAAATGTATTTTGGGTATTGGAAACCTTCAATAAAGAAAACTTACCGTTGGTCCAATAAAGCCCTCCCTGCTGTACCAATTACCTAAACAGAGAAAGCAAGATACCAGGGTCCCAGCTGCACCATCTCGCCAAATTCTGGGAACATAAACAAAGCTTGAAATCTTGTCTCTAATTAAATCGTGTGACTTTGCTGGCCTCCTGCTCAGCAGAAAACCATGTGCAACTCTGAGCAGGCTCCCTTGGTGGCTAATGTCTCTAATAAAGACACAGCCCCAGCCTGTGTCTGTGCGCCCCAGGACTAGCACCAAGTGAAGAGAACAAGAACACATGTGGTTATCAGAGGGGCACAGTTAGAGAGCTGTCTGCTCACTAAATGAGGCAACAGTGAAGCTCTATATTTCTTCGGTACCTGCAGTTCTTCTCCACCTCTGTGAGAGGCACTCTGAGAGGTGACCGTTGCAAAGAGGTCCACACCAGCATTCTCATTCACACCCCAACTCTGATACCTTTATTTACTGGTTCAACCAATATTCTTCCCAACCCTGTGATAGATAACCCAGTCACTCCCATTCCAATACCTGAGGCTCCACCAGAAGCCAGCACACCTCACTCTATAATGTTAATGCCAATAGGCATCAATTGCTTCCAGTGTGACCGGATAGGCTGTCCCTGTGCTGAAGGTCCCATTGCCCATGTGGGATAATTAGAAGAGCCCTGCCCCAAACACCTCTTCCGCTTGGTCCAAGAACCCTAAAATTAGCTACCCATCCCTTTAATTCATTATTAAATGCCTCTATCGAAATGGGTTGGCACAATTATCAGCTATTACATCTTTCATGTTTCCAGATGAAAGCCTACTATGTGCTATGTGCCTCAAATATATTCTATAATCCTCAAAACATTCTGTCAGGGCCTAAGCATTCAACATACACCCATGCATATGCACACACGTACATACACACACACAATTTTTTGAGAACCTACTAAGTACCGGGCACTTTGCTCAGGTGGAGGATGGTTTGGCATGTGGTGGATAAAGCTAATCATGTATGACCTTGAGCACCAAAAGAACTATGGAAGTGATAAGATATATACATAAGCAAATATAATACAGCATACAGTGTATTTATGGCCATGACAAAGGTACAAAGGATTGGGTTTTGGATTGAGATATGCTAAAGACCAGGCTAGGACCTAGCCATTCATTCAACAGATATTCATTGAGCAGAAATGGACTCACTCATACAAGAGATCATGCAGGACCAAATACTTTAATAAAAGCAAAAAAAATACAGAATATGTGTGGATTAGATCTGAAGGTGAGGGGTAAAGAAGAAGAAGATGGAGAGAACCATAGAAATTCAGTTTGGGATAGGATTCATGAAAGGGGAAAAAGGGATGCAAAGTTATAAAGATCAAGAGGAGCCAGATCATGGAAGGTTTTGTATGTCACACTAGAGAGTTTGGACCTTATTCTACAGTCAATAGGGAGCTATAGAAGTTTTAGATAGAAAGATTAAATCAATTGAAAATTGAAATAAAACTCTGTTTTCTAAAGATTAACCCTGCAACAACTTATTGAGGGAACTAAATTAAAGCTAAATCAGGTAAGGGACCAGCAAGGAAGTTACTGCATGGTCTGAGAGGGTTAAGGGCATGAGCTAGAATGTTCAACAGTAGAAACAGAGAGGAGGATAATACAGGCATCACTGGGTTCTGAAGTAGGCAACATGAGCTCTTTAAGCCCAAGTCTTCAGAAATATTCCTACCAAATAGATTGAATAGTGCCTGGCCCACAGTGGTCACAGGATACTTGTCAGAGGTAGATAAGTGGATGGTTGAAAGAGGAAGGAATTAAATATGATTAATGTTTGGGGATAAATATCTAGCAACATCTTTGGAAAAGGTTTGAGAACGTAAACCACAATGGAACCATGTTGTTGTCTGAGGGAGATGGGAGATTAGAAAATATGTGAATCATGAAGTTTAGGGACAATACAGGTAAACAAAGAGTTTGACGAGAGAAGAGAAAAAAGGCAGGAATGGAGAACAAAGGGCTGATTCTAGGCTGCCTCTAAGAAGAGGGTGGGCAGACTTGATACCCTGTGGTTTGGGGAGGTAACTGAGCCCACCGAGGACCATCAAGTGAAAAGGAGGTTGATAAGCATTGCATCAGGGTGGTGAGTGCTGGCATGAGACACTAGTTCCAAGATGAATTTATGTCAGAGATATAACAGGCCTGAGATATATATATATCACATAGTTACAGACAATGGTGTGGTGATAGCCAGAGAGAATGAGAGTGGGGATAGGTGGAGGTGGGCAAAGGGGTAAAAATGGGGACAGAAAGAAACTTTGTTTGGAGTGATGGGTGCACAATGCAGTGTGTAGATGATGTTTTGATGAGTAGTACACTTGAAACCTGTATGATTTTGTGAACCAATGTCCCCCAATAAATTCAATTTTTAAAAAGTTAAGGCTGTTGAGATGAGAAGATTATCCTGGCTTATCTAGGTGGGCCCAATGTAATCACAAGGGCCCTTGTAAGTGAAAGAGGGAAGCAAGAGGGTCAGGGTGACAGAGAAGATTTGATGATGGAAGCAAGGTCATAGAACCAGAAAGAAATCCAAAGACACTATGCTTTAAAGATAGAGGAAGGAGTCACTACCCAAGGAATACAGGTGGTCTACAGAAGCTGGAAAAGGCAAGAAAACAGATTCTTCCTCAGAATCTCCAGAAGAAACCAACCTACCAACAACTTCACTTTAGCCCTATGAAATGGATTTGGGACTTCTGACCTCGAGAAAGGGAAGGTAATAAATATGTGTTGTTTGAAGCCACTACATCTGTAGTACTTTGTTAGAGGGGCAATAAAAAACTAACATATCTCCCCAGAACCAGCCCCCATGAGCTGGCTGTTAAGCTCCTCCCTGCCTTCATTTGCTACACTGGCCACACAGAGATAAGAAGCCACTCTGAGTTCTCAAGCTTTAGTCCCTAGAGCAGAGAAGCAAGTCAGGGATGCTGATGTGCAGAGCCTCTTCTTGGCACAGATGTCCCACTCTGTGATCCAGCCATTATCCATCACAAGCCAAACCACCCGTGACAGCACACTAGATAACTACCAGCTCTATTAACTGGGAAATGACTTCCTGGCAACCTGAAGGATTTCACAGTCATCATATTGCTAATCCATTACTGTGAAGGCTTGACATTTTTTTTCTCAAGTCCTTCGCTAGGTAACCAATTAAGCAGAGGGCATTGGAAGATAGTAATATTTTTATTGAAACTTCTATATTGGCTAGATTTGCTTCATGTATTAAACAATATAATGGGTGAGTTTCTCAAATTCACTTTATGTTTTAAAAGGTTTTAATGAACTCATAATTCATCTAAACCCACATAACACCTCTTCAAGTGGTATCAAGTGGGCCTTGTCTATCCCTCTTCCATTACTAAAACGGGGGTGGCAATGTGTGTGTGTGGGGAGGGGGGTGGATTAGAAGCTGAATTTCATCCCCAAAAATTTATATGCTGAAGTCCTTACCCCCAGGACCTCAAAATGTGACTATATATGGAGATAGGATTTTTACAGAGATAATTAAGTTAAAATGAGGTTATTAGAGTAGGCCTTTAATACAATATGACTGGTGTCCTTATAAGAAGAGGAAATTAGGACACAGATATGCACAGAGGAAAGACCATGGGAGAAGACAGGCATCTACAAGCCAATGAGGGAGATCTCAGAAGTTGCGATAGGGTGTGTGGCGAAACAGCTGCAATCCATAAAAGCTGCAGGAGCTATGGAGAAGGAAGAGCACCCCCCACTGGACTTATGGCTTTAAACCGGAAGAGACCAGCTTGATCCAACACAGCAACTAATAATGGTAATTTCTAGCCTCATTATACGCTCATTATAATATATAAACAAGCTAAACAACACTCCCCATACCACAGTGATCTGAAACATAAAGCCCACATAAAAAAAACAAAATTGTCAATGGAGCTCCTCTGAGAAATTTCTACGTTATTCCTGGGAAGATCCTCAGTATTTCTCCACCTTATCGAATACCCTACTCCCCAATGAAATGAACCTTAATAAAGGAAGAAAATTCTGCTAAAAGGGGGGCTTCTCTGTCTATGGAGTAGCCCATTCTCTGTTTCCCTACTTCACTAAGAAACTCACTTTTTCTTTAAACTCCATGCTGGCTTGTCTTTGAATTCTTTCTTGTGCAAAGCCAAGAACCTCATAGTAAGTCACGAACCCCTGAATTCCCAGACCCTCGGAACAACTGTATCACAGGCACACCTTGACATTGGACTTCTTGCTTCTAGAACTGTGAGAAAATAAACGTCTGTTGTTTAAGCTGCCAGGTCTGTGGTACTTTGCCATGTGGCCCAGCAGACTAACACAGGGAAGTTATCTTTATCGGTAGCCTAGAAAGATTTCTCTACTCTGCAGATAGCCAGAATTAATGCACTCAGATCTTGCTTCCATTATATTCAACTCTTTTATAAAAGTAACAAATTGGTATCTTATGTTCTGTTCATTGCATCAACTAACTAGGTGAAAGGGACTAACATTTTTCAAGTCCTTGCTACACACCAGACATGATAAGGAGCTCTTTACATCTGTTATCTCATTTACTCCTCACAGGAGGCATTTGTTATGCCTTAAAACAAAAGCATAGATGAGGAAACTAAAGCTTAAAACAGTTAAAAATCCTGCCTGAGGTCACATGGATGCTTTGTGAAATTAACCTGCAAATTCAGCACAACCTTCTCCACACAGCTGCATGTTACCTTTGTAATGATAGTGATGTGGTCTCCTGAGGAGGTAAGAAGATGAACAGAAGTCCTATTCTGACTCTTTTGAGCTCAGGGACTATTTCTGGGGAGGGTGTACAAGAGTAGTCAGAGGATGAGAAAAACAAAAGCATCCTTTTTCATGTATACATAAGAAACAAAAATCTGGCTGCCTATTGAGAGAGTATGCGCATCATTTCCCCTCCCTTGGTAATGCTGCTGATGCTGCTGCTTCCAGAGTGTGATAAACAAGTTGTAATATATTAGCATGAACAGTTGCAGAGTGCTCCTATAGCTGGCAGAATTCCTGAGAAATGGTTTTTATGGCACCGATCTCCTTGGAGACCTTAAATAACAGCATAAAATGTATGGTACAGAAATCACAGGGTTTATTACTTTAGTTTCTGCCTGGTGTTCTGCAATTTATAGTTTTCCTGATAAATTGGGATCCATTCAACTGGTACATATTCTGTGGAATGGTGGAATTGTCTCTTCTGCTTTGAAGGATTAGAAATGGGCAGATGCCTTGATTGGGTAATAACAGTGCCAGCCCAAGTTGTGTGTGTGTCAGACAGGGCCTGGGCTGTGCACTTGGGCTCATTTTAAAAAGAAATGGGCTGGGGTTCCACAATAGGACTACACCCCTTCCTCCAACTCCCAATATCCTCTTATCCCAAAGGAGCCAGGCACTGAGCTAGTAATCTCATACTTTCATCGGAACCTGGCTAAAAGCAAACAAATTCAGCATAGCATACTCCTTTGGGAGTTTGGGGGGATGGTAAAGATGTCTCTAATAAAATATTCAAACTAAAATTACACTTCAGAAGCTAGCAATAGAGGGAGAGCTTTTTACACAGAACCTAGGAATACACACTTTCATATTTTCCATGGATGAAGTTAAAATAGAGTCTGCTTTAAGTGGTTGTGGCTGCTCTCTACATACTCAATTAATTTGACGTTACTAGAAGTCAGGTTTTACAGGCCATGAACAAGGAATTAAGTTTTTTTAGAAAGGAAAAGGACATCAATTAAATTTTGTTGTTTTATTGTGGATGTCCCAGTGTTTTCATAAATCAAGCTAGTGTGTAAGAATAGTAACGTTCTTTCAGATGAAAGCCTGCTATAGATTTTAGCATTTGGACATTAAAGGTCATTCAGACCCCATCTGGCTGCTAATCTGCAAAGGATGAAGGATTTACACAAAGGGTCTCAATTCTGAAGTGTCATTAAATTCTATTGGGTCAATAATTCTTGAAAGTGAATTCAAACAACAAAGCTCAATAATTCCATTGGCATTGTTAGCTTATTTATTTGGAGGGGGGAAGTAAATAGAAAAAGAATAGTCAGGGGCTTGGGTATGATGGTTAGAAGAAGCCCCCAGCCACTACTCCCTACACCATGAATGCTAGATCTTCCTTTGAGCTCAAAAGGTGCCCAATTTTCCAATGTGTGCCCACAATTTGCAGCTCAGTCATGGGCAGCCAGCTTTCTTCCTAATGGGTCTTATCCTAAGATAAGTTAAAAGACTTTTAGGATGTCACTGGACCTCCTTGGAAGGAGAGATAGCAGAGGGTGCAGAGGATTAAATGGGCATTCAGTATTGTGAGAGAGTTGCATCCCATGCCTCAGTAACACCAACTGTTGCTGCAGAACCATTCAGAGCCAGTTCTGTTAAAGGCCCATGCCTGATCAGGTACAAGGTCATGAGCATCCTCATAGGGGTTTTATCAAGAATCAAGCTTATCTACTTTGGAGAAATGTAAAGACAACCGGGATTGCTTATTACTTTATAATCTATAGTAAGATTCTCAATGGTCTGGTCTCCTGGAAAAAAATGAATTTTGGAAATGACTCTTCTGAATCCAAAGGTCCCATGTGCAATATCCAAATAGAGAGGGAGGGGGGATGAAGTAAAGGAGAGAGGGGAAAGTTGACAAGATAGGGGCAGAGGAAGCAGTGGTTGGCCCAAATGGGCTATCCTAAGTGCCTGGCAGGAAGCACTTCTCCTAGATCCTTATTCCCACCAAGTCTCTCACAAGGTAAGAACTGCTACTATTGTTCCCATTTTACCCATGAGGAAACTAACACTTAAGATGACTCATTCCAATACACAAGCATTAAGTGAAGGAAGCATAGTTTGAAATCAGGAAATCAGCCTCCACCGTGTACATTGAAGTTATAGGGTATGCTCTTTGGTAGAGAAAACTGAGTTCATAATTGGTAGAGAAAACTGAGTTCATATAATTCACTAACCAACCTAAGACTCAACTGTAGGAGCATAATTCATTCATCATTAGGAACTGCCTATACATTAATGCAATATACACACATTCAGGTATCAAGACCTACCAATGTATCTACACACAAGACCCACTGAAGAGCAAGCATCTTAGAGCCGAAAGCCAACTGATTCACAATGGCCATTTTAACTTTGCTGTGGGACCATCTAAAGTGGAGCCACTTCTCTAAAAACATCCTTCTGTGTGATATTTTTAATAACCTTCCCACCCCTCCTTTGCCCCCACTCCCAGTTATCTCTCAATGGCTAATCCCTTCCTCCTGTCACTGGTGCCTCTCACCCTGAACACTTCCAATTACTTAGCTGTTAACTGGAATAAAACAACCTCACAGACCCTCCCGAGTAAGCCCAGAGAAATGGCAATCACTGCTGAAAGCAAGAGATGGCCTCATCTTAAAAGAAAACAAATCAAAACCAAGCAAGCCCCACACTCTGATTACTTCTCAGAGGCAAGCCAGTCATCTGTTAGAGCAATTCCATTCCTTTTTCTTCTTTCCTTTCTTTCTCTTTCTGCCTCTTTTCTTTATATCTCTTTCTTTTTCTCTTCCTTTCTTTCATTTTATTTTTCTTTCTTTTTTTAGTAAAACTTCCAGCCATGCTCACATGCATAGATAAACACAGCCAGGAAAACCATTAAAATTACAAGTAACTACTTGAAGGGCTAGTCCTTCAAGCTCTCATAATAACGTAAAGTAACCACATCCTAAAGAAGACGTAAGAGGCCTCCTGCAACTGGTAGGCAAGAAGATGAGACTCTGTTTATTAGCAGTTATGCCTGGCCTTTAGATCCAAAGCCACCCCCAGCAGTGGAGAAATAAGGGAGAAGGGTTACATGTCAAGGCCTTTGTAGCTGATATCTTTATCAGAGCCCAGGCTCTCCCATACTTGTCTTCCTAGTGAGGGAATAGTTGCTCTGAGGATGGACCTTAGGAGAGGAGTAGTTTGAAAGGCTAGTTATCTACTCCTCATGTTGAAATAGGAGAGAAGTCCCAAGACTTACTCCCTTGAAGGACCCTCTAGCCTGATACTCTTTCTTTTTTTAATTTTTTTCTCTATTTTAAATACATTTTTATTGATTTCAGAGAGGAAGGGAGAGGGAGAGAGAGGAATAGAAACATCAATGATGAGAGAGAATCATTGATTAGCTGCCTCCTACAAGCCCTCCACTGGGGATCAAGCTCACAACCCTGGGCATGTGCCCTTGACTGGAATCAAACCTGGGACCCCTTGGTCCAGAAGCTGATGCTCTATTCACTGAGCCAAACCAGCTAGGGCCAGCCTGATACTCTTTCATCAGCTGCTCCCACTCTCTTGGGCTTTCCTTTGAGGGACAGTGTGCAACGATCCTCCCAGCCTCTGGAGATGACTCTGATATGAATTCAGATTATGTATACATTGCTTCAGCAAAGATCTTTATGGAGCACTCATGATGTACCAGAAAATGGTAGTGAAGATCAACACCAAAGACCCAGTTCCCACCACGTCAAGGAGCCCACAGACTGATTGGAACAGGGATAAACAAGCAGAGGATTATACTAAAATACAATAAGGGCTATGGCAGAGACAGGCATGGATTTCATGGGCAGAGACAAGATAGGGCAGTACATCAGACTAGAGCTAAGAGGAGGCATTTGGAAGTGAGGACTAAGTTGAGTCTTAAAAGACAAATAGGGGTTTGAAAAAATAATAGGGGCCATGACAGTGGCCCAATAATTATTCTTAACTTAGAAATAATTAATTCTCTTCTGGGATGAATTGCTTCCTCTCCCCCCCAAAAAA
>NW_006297747.1:385448-403470 GCF_000327345.1 Myotis davidii
GTATATGGTTGCTTGTTTACCACATGTGGTGGGGGGCCACACCACACCACCTTCACTAGACTATAAGCTCCATGAGAGTAGAAATGTGCGTGTGTGTGTGTGTGTGTGTGCATGCAGTTGATGTAATCAACAATTAAACAGTACCTGGCACATAGTAAGCACTAATAAAGGAATGCATTGTTCAGACAGTTATATTCTCCCTCAAAGCCATCCTTATCCCTCTGCTCCAATTGTGTTCATCAAACTATCCTGTAGTCCTAATTCAGTGATCTTAATTCCAGGAGGAGATTTCTCTGAAAAGTGCTATTTTTTTCCCTTTATTTTTATTTTAACAATAAGACCCAGACAAAAGACAATAGCTTTATAAGTAAGTTCTAATGGACATGGAGAGGTTTCCCTTTGCCCATAAGGTCAAAGCCAAATCTTTAATAGTATATCATACTACATTCTTCATGATCAGGCTCCTGCCCTCTCTCCACCCTCACTCCCCCTATTCTTGGACTCCTACTTTAGACTTTGATATACTCATGACTAATTCATTCACTCATTCTACACTGAGTGGGACCTCCTCTGTGCCCAGCACAGTAATTCTCTGCACAGTAACCTTTGTGTGTGCTGTTTTTTCTCTTACCAACCTCCCTCTGGATTTGCCAAGTTAGCACATGTTTCTTCTTTCATCGGCAGATTATCAGAGCTGAGATTCGGGCATTGAGGAACAAGCCAGAAAGAAGATCAGAGAGGACCAGCAGGGAGGCTGATCTCTAGGTTTCAGGGAAGCTTTAGGATCATTAAACTAAACCATAAAGAATGGCAGGAGAGACCAAAGATAGCTGCTTATTTATGTTTTTGTAGTCACTTGATTTCCATTTTTCCCTGCATTATCCTTGATCTCTGTCTCCCTCAATGTTTGAGGTGGTAAATTTGTAATATATATATTTCGAGGCCTGGTACACAAAATTCATGCACGGGTGTGGGGGGGTGAGGGTCCCTCAGCCCAGTCTGCAACAATGCCAGCATCCCGTGCCAAAGGCCCCTCCCTCTGTGCGACTGGGGTGCACGATACTGGGCCCCTGGCCCCTCCCTCCACATGACCAGGGCACAGGATACTGGGCTTGCGTTGCTGGGGATGACCATGAGCCCAGCATCCCATGCCCAGTCCCTCCCTCCATGCAGGCGGGGTGCAGGATGCTGAGCTCGTGTCACTGGGGCAACGCTTCCAGCATCTTACACCCCTCCCCGCGCCCCCCCATGAGCACCGCCATCTTTGTCGCAGAGTGACAGTTAATTTGCATATTACTTATATGGTGGTGGTGATTTAACTAAGTCTATACATTTCACCCATGGTAGTGTGTAGGTGGAAATTATAAAAACTTGATTGACTTTAAATAATAGCAAGATATGAATAAAATGCATTAGCAAGGATGTGCAAAAGCGATTCCTCTCATACATGCCTCTGGAAGTGCTGGGCCTCTTTGGAGGGCACTCAGCTCAGCAGTTCCACCTCTTGGCATCTACCAAAGAGAGATACACCATGTGTCCAAGGAAGCACAAATCAGGGATGCTCATGGTAGTATTGTCATAGCCAAACACTGTAAATAATCTAATGTCCATCAATACAGGAATGGTTAAATAAACTCCAACATGCTCATTATATGGACTGCTACATAGTCTTTGAAAAGCATAAGATATATATGTTTGTACCACATGAATAGATTGCCCATGTAAACTCCATGAACTCAAGGGTTTTTATTTCTTCTGTTGGTTGTCCTGTGTATTCTTAGTAACTAAGGACAGTGCCTGGCACCTAGCAGCTAACCAATAAATATTTATTGAATAAGTGGAAATAAAGTTTTAAAAAATGCTATAATGTATGTATGGTGTGATACTTTTTATATGTGATAATTTGTATTGGAAAAAATATAGTAGTATATTCTATGAATACATGTATGTGTGTTAATACTTAGGAAAAGATCAGGAAGGATACAAACAGAATACACTGGGGTAGATTAGGGAAGGTCAATAGAGACTTTAGTTGTAATGGTAATGTTTCAACTATTACAATGAAAATATTCACATATTACTTGGCTAATAAACAATTTAAAATTTTTAAATGAGTAATTAAAATTATGATGCTTGATTCTGAGAGGAATGAAAACAATTAGCTCCATGTTCTTTAATTTTCCTCTGTCTATAAATGGGATGAGTCCCAGAATTTGAAGATACAACCCATCTTAATCTGCAGGAGAACTGGAGACTAATATCAGGGCAGGAATCAGGCCACTGCAGGGCAAAGTGGTTCCTTGGAAATCAGGATGAAGAAATGACTCCCCAAAATGTTATGTATAAAAAAAAGTAAGAGATAGAGAGATGGATTTAAAAAAATTCCAGAGTAAGGATGATTAGCACTATTGCATTACCAGCAGACTGCTAGGAAGAAAGACATAATTTTTATAGGAGACAATTAATGATGTTGGAAATTCTGAGTTTGAAGTGATTGTGAGAAATTCATTTGGATATATCCAGTAGGCAAGGAGGTATTTATTGAAATGGAGCAGCGGTGATGAATGTTATTTGCATGGAAGGGATAATGAAGTAATGGAATTTGAATGAGCTCTCCATTGGAAAGAGTATGAGGAATGAAGAACAATGAGGAGGTAGCTAGTCAACAGCCACCCCAGTTAGGAAAATACCCAGGTATGGTGCTTGTCAAGCAATACCACTGTCACATCATTCAAAAGGTAAAGGGCATTCAGACAGTAATACCAATGACTGAACTTTGACCGATGTAAGTCAACAGGAAAAAAACAATTGGAAGATTCATTAACAAGAGTCTTTTTTATATATGCTATCAATTGCAACCAATTGCCTGGACAGACATATCCTTAGTTGGTAGGTCATCCCTGCCCATAAGAGTTACAGCTTGTATAAAATAGACCAGTCTTGTGTTTCCTGGGAGGGACCTCTCCCTTCATATAGCACAAGACCAGTTGTACTGGATCACCAGGGCAGATTGTCCACAGAGTAACACCAAATCACTACTTTGGGGCCATCAATTCAGGACAAGAATTCCTCAAAAAAAAATCAGATTGATGCCCAAAAATCTACTGAAAGGCTCAGTCCCCTCTTGTTAAGATGCTGTTCTCCATGATAAGGCCACCCACCATGTCTGGAAGTAAAAGGGATTAGGAAGACAAGAAGAAAGGCAAAAACAGCAATTAGAGAGGAGCCCAGAACCTAGGGCCCCCGTCTCACTGCTCCTGCATGGTGGCAGAGCACCTCCCCTCAGGGGGACAGATCAACCATCAGTATGTTCCATTCACAGGGTGTGGGAGGCCTAACTGCCCAAATTTTTCATGTTGTGTTTGCACATGTGGTTGTCAAATAAACAAGCCATTCTAGACAATTGGGGAAAAATGGGGGAAAGAAAGGATTTCTCCTTCATGTACCTTTCCCAAACACTCACCAGAAAATGAATGTACACATCCTAGTCACCCACACACACTATTTCAGAGACATTTTAACCAATCTTCCCAGCATATTTTACAATACATTACCATATATATATATACACATATATATATGTATATATATATATGTATATATATATAAATATCTTCAGAAGGTTACACAGCAATAGCCGCTAACTTATATATGTATATATATATAACCAAACATATGGAGACATATAAGCAAATTTTGATGATGACATGGAGGTTAAGAAAATGCATTCTGGAGTCTACATACCACAGTCCATCCCTGTTTTTCTATTTATTAAGTTGTGTGATTTTGAGCATGTTACTTAGTTTCTCTGTGTCTCAGTTTCCTCATCTGTAAAATCATAAAATGTGAACAATATTAGTATCTACTTTATTATTACAATTATGACATAAGTTTACCTTGAGAACTAAGGGAATAGACATAAAACTATTAGGACAGTAGATTCTACTAATGCAGTAGCATAGGTTAGGCACATAGTTTGATCTCAGTAAATATTAGTTATCTCATTATTATTAATGTTAATTTAATATCATGAGATTGTTAGGAATCATATAAAACTATCCAATCCCTGCACTCTAAATATTGTTTTCAACTTCTCATTGATCATTCTATGGTCTCAATTCTATAATTAGCCCTCATTTTTAGGGTATTCTTGAGTATCTATCTACATATTATTTGTCTCTGGCTTTTAGTAAGGCTGATAAAGCATAGCACAATAACCACTTGTCCCAGTTTTTCTTGGATAACCCAATTTTATTCTATTTTCATAAAAGGCCTTGATTTACTAAATCATAGCTAAATGGGATTTAATTTTGTATTCTGCAAGATTTCCAAATACATAATTTTATAAGTGAAGCAGGAATCTTTCGGTCCTGACTTTTCATTCTGAAAGTAGTTATAACAACCATTTGTAATTTTAAAAGAATAGGTTCTAATGATTCCCATACTGGTAACAACACATCTAAGAATTAAAAAAAACAACAACAACAACCTGATGAAGGCTTTTGACCTAGAGATTCACTTTGTTGCTAAGGAAGCTGGTTTCAACTTAGTCAACAGAGTGCTTTACGCAGGGTATAAGCAATTAGAGGACAACCTTTCTGATTCAGACTAATGACCACAAAACCCAATGGACACATGATCTACTGACTTTTGCTTATTAGTGAGAATGTGTGATGAGGTGAAAAGAAAACTGGCTATTTTATACATTTAAAATGTGAGAAATACATTTCAGTGTTATTTGTACTTAGTTATTTTCCAATTTAAGATATTTCATGCTCAAGGCATTCGAGAATTCAAAGCTTCTTTAAAACAAAGTAAATTTTGTCATCCTTGCCATTAATTAGAGTATGGACGGGTTCACATAGAAAGATTAAATTGGCTATATTGCACAGGAAAATGCTGGAAAAACTACTCTTTAGGTTTTGAGTGAGAAAACCTGGGCACTCCATTCCTGACTGTCATGGAGCCACTATATGGCTTTAGGCCCATGGTCGGCAAACTGCGGCTCGCGAGCCACATGTGGCTCTTTGACCCCTTGAGTGTGGCTCTTCTTAAGCCTTATGAGTACCCTAATTAAATTAATAACAATGTACCTACTTATATAGTTTAAGATTAAAAAATTTGGCTCTCAAAAGAAATTTCATTCGTTGTACTGTTGATATTTGGCTCTGTTGACTAATGAGTTTGCCAACCACTGCTTTAGGCAAAGCATACACTTATCTTTACCATTGGACTGCTAGACACTGATCTCCTTTAGTGCCTAACAGTCTGTGAATTATAAGACTGCTCCATTTTGTTTAAAAAAAAAAATCCTGGTACTGGGTACAAAGTTGCTTAGCTACTTTATCTTTATTTATATTGTGTCCCTCTCTTAAAAGCTCTCTCTGGATTAAGACATAAAAACCACAGCCTGTCAACCCATAGAGATCCCCACTGTTCACCATGGACATGAAGTCCCCTACACTAGATTCATGTCTTAGCAATCCGCTCATTTTAAGTAATGCATAACTAACTTCAACATGAAATTTTCTGCTGGGCTCTACAGAAGAGGTCTTGTCCTCAAAAACTGAAAGTCTTCTGGATAAGAAAGATACATAGGTTCATACATACTTCTGCATCAAGACTATGATACGTTCTATTGGAGAGATACATGGTAATCTGAGACTTTGAAAAAGATAGTAAGTCTAGGGACTCAGAGGACATTACACAGAGAAGTTGAAATTTGGGGTAGAATTCAAAACTGGGAGGGAGTTAAACAAATTGAAATAGGTGGCCAAGGCATTCCAGGAGGAAAGGTTGCTATTGTAAATGAATAGATTTAGAGGAAGGAGGTGTAATGAGTTGAACAGTGTCCCCAAAGATATGTCCAAGTTCTAACCTCTGCTACCTGTAAAATGACTTTCAGAAACAGATGTGATTAAGTTAAAGATCTCTGGATGAAATCATCCTGGGCTTAGGGTGGGCTCTAAATTTATGACAATTATCCTTACTAGAGACAGAGAAGAAGACACAGAGAGACAAAGAGGAAAAGACCATGTGATGATGGAGGCAGGGATTAGAGCAATGCAGCCACAGCCAAGGAATGCCAGGAGCCATCAGAAGCTGGAAGAGGTGAGAAAAACTATTTCAGAGAGACTTTGGGGGGGTGGGGAGGAGCAGGTGCAGTTCTGTGAACAGCTTGATTTTGAACTGTGGCTTTCAGAACTTTAAGAAAATACATTTCTGTGGGTGGGTTTTTGACCCTAGGTTTGTTGTGATTTGTTATGGGAGCCCCAGGAAACAGAAGATGCTTTTCAGGACAGGACTATGAGGCGCCCACCTGGCTCTCTCTTGAGTGGTGTTTACTGGAGAGTTGGAGACTGAGGGAAGAAAATAATAAATGAATTAGATTTCAAAAGGAAGGTAAGGATGATGCAGCAGGAGCCGAGAAACAAAAGCATTTGAGACATAGCAGGAGTATCAAGACTAGACAATTAAGGTTGTGTGTGAGACAGACACAGGGGAAGAGACTAGAGACGGGAAAGTATAGCAAACATTTCAAAAAAAAGGAACACAAGATTAAATGGAAGCAATAGCAACAGAGCTGCAATCTAGCAGATGTCAGGCTGAGGATTTTGTGATTAGCTGGGTGGGTTAGGGAGAAGGAAAGAGAAGTCTAAGTTCTTCCTGTGGAAGCTTTGCGGGTTTAAACAAAGGAAAAGAGCCCAGCATGTAAGAGCAGAACTTCATCAGTCAGAGAAAGCAAATGAGTGGAGTGCAAAAGAAGGCCAGAGATTGGGGTAGAAGGCACTGTCTAACATTATGAACAGGTCAACAGGCTTAACAGTTTGGTGATCAGGTGACGGCTGGTGGTCTATAAGAGCCAAATGGCTCTTGAAGCTGTGATATAACAGGAAGACAATATACATTATAAGAGGGTAAGAGGAAATGAACAAATCAAGACTAATGTACTCCCTCAAGTTTATTTTTGATAGAAGGCAGTAATGTGTAAAATGTAACTTGTAGTAAAGCAGTGTGAAGGAAAGGTCCCTTAGACTTTGATTGGTCTTCAGCATGTTAACACACAACCCCAAAGAGCTCACCCCTGCTAACCTGCAAATGATATAAGAAACAGTAATTCACAGCAGAAATATGTATGCCAGATGAGCTAATTGTCACTCAGAAAGAGCTATCACTCAAGAAGGGTGCCTAGGAGACTGGAATATAGCATGAATCTGTATTTACTAGGAAAGAGATCAGGCAAGGATATCTTATGTTTTAACAGAGTGTATAGCTAATGGTCCTAGAGAGCCAGGAGTTGGGGGCAGGGGGCAGTGTGAAGCCAGAGGAAAGCTAGAGATAGGAAGTAGGCATGAGGTAGGGCAAACCAATGACAACTTTGCCTACTTTGCCATTCTGTCTAGGGACCTCTTTGCCTTGTGGGCCCTCCAGGCACTCCGTGATTTGTTCTGGTAATTATCCAGCAAGTATCCTCCAAAGAGAATTCAAGGAATGGGTAATCATCTGGAAGCACACACTGCCTCTGATTTCTAGGCCTTTTCATACACTCAAGAGTATTTTTCAAAAGTGTTCAAAAAAGTGGAAGACAATTGCTGCCAGTCCAAGAAAATTTTTGTGCAAAGATTTTCACAGAGTATCAGAAACAGAGAATTTTTAATGGGAGAGACCAGAGGTCATCCAGCTCTGCTCTCTGCAGCAATGTAGGCCATTATCCGATATGTATACCACAACAAACCCTCAGTTCCTTATTTTCTCCTATTTGTTTGCCACCTTACATATTAGGGTCCATAATGCACAATTTTTCTGATAGTAGAGGATATACAGAAATATAATGACACTTTTAAAGAAATATAAATGTGGTTAGAAAATCAGGCTATCTAAAGGCCATCTAAAAGATCCCTTAGTCTTTCCTCTTTCTATTCCAGGAACTCTTCCTCTGCCCTCAAAGACTGGTAAGAGTTCACTGTAGTGTTAAAATGTTTTCTTCAGAATTCCACAGACATATATGGAATATAAAACTGAAACTTATAAACACAAAGAGCAGTGTGGTGGTTGCCAGAGTGGGGGGCGGGGAGAAAGGCCCCTAATATGAGGTGGCAAGAGAAAATTTGACTTTGGGTGGTGGGCACATAGTGCTATGTACAGATTTTTAACTTCGTAATCCACACATGAAACCTATATGTTCGTGTTGAATAATGTCACCCCAATAAAATTTAATTTAAAAAAAAAACAGAATTCCACAGACATATGTAGCAGCTGAGAATTATATAGAAGAAGTAGGTGCAGAAAAATAAAAGATTTACATTTTGTAGAAAGTCAGACAATTCATAATAATGGATCACTTGGTTATCATAAGTTTTGAATGGAGGCCATAATTTGAATGACCACGTACAAATTTAGGGTTTCGTGGAATGCAGAAGGTGCCTTAATATTCTTGAGACCTCTATGAAAAAGCCATTAGACTGCATAGTATTCCATTGTGGGACCTGGAGATTATTTTTCTAAGTAAATTAATCCAGTTGGAGAAAGATGAATACCATATGATCTCACTTATATGTGGAATCAATGAACAAAATAAACTGAGGAACAAAATAGAAACAGAGGCATGGATACAGGGAACAGACTGACAGCTGTCAAAGAGGAAGGTGGCTTAGGGGACTGGATGAAAGAAGGTAAAGGAATTAACCAGAAAATATACATACATAACACATAGACACAGTCAATAGTGTGGGTATAGCCAGAAGGAAAGGGGTGGAGGTGAGCAAAAGCAGGGAGTATGGGGACAAAAAGAGACTTTGATATATGGGACGATGCTCCAACCAACTGAGCCACCTGGCCGAGCTCTAAAAAGAGACTTTGTTTGGGGTGATGGGCACATGATGCAGTGTGCAAATGATGGTTAATTGAGTTGTACACTTGAAACTTGTATGGTTTTATGTCAGCCCAATAAATTCAATTTTTTTAAAAAGCTGTCAGGATTGGCAGTAAAGATCCTGTGACAATAAGATCAAGACCTGAACAAAAAAGGGAGAAAAATGTTTACCCGAACTTCAGAAGTCAGAGACAGTCATTCATTCAAAACATATTTACAAACTGTCTGCCACAAGCCAGACACTAGGCTAGAAAATCAAAGAATTCACTATTGGTTAGGAAGGATCCCAAAGATTTAGCCCTTATTATAGCATGAACTACTTTTAATGTGACATTGCATGGTGTTCCTCAAAGGTGGAAAGATTTTTCCTCAGGTTTCAGAAGTGGTGAAACACAAGCGCAATGGCAGAAGCTATGGAACAGGTGGTGACAGTGGCCCACATGGTGGCTGGAGATAAGGAAGAGTCCAGCATCCCTTAGAAGTATGTACCTTCATTGGAAGTGTAAGTAGACTCTGAGTCCTTGTCAAATTAAGGGCTCTGGTTGTCCTTGCCTGGATCCTGTATAGATCTTCTGATGGATGACTCTTATTTTTTCTTTCCAGTATCTCATCTTCCTTTTTCTGTTAAAAGACCCACTATTTCTTCTAGAAAAGTTATTCCATGTGATTTAGCTGAGGCTAATTCTATCTTAAGTCTGACCTTTCAGAATACCCAGCTCCCTGATTTCTGTGACCAGACTAGAGTCCTAGACTTTATTGTGAGAGCTCTGTATGCCTGGCTAGAGAACAACCCTGTCCAAGAGATGAGCAGAAATGTGGAGCCATGAAGACATTGCTGGAACAGTTGGGCCCAACATTACCTGAAGCCAGTTTTTACCTCTGTGCTTTTCATTACTTGACACTTGTCTGCCTGAATCAGGTTTCTGAACTCACAACTGCACAAATCCTACTTAACACAAAAGAAAGCATGTTCCAGGTGCATGCCTCAACCAGGCTTGATGAAAAATCATTAAGAAGTAGGAGGAAGCTGAAGTCATAGAGTCCCATTTCCAAGCCAGCAATACAGTGAGCCTTTGAAAGAAGCTCATTTAATCCACAGCCTCTAACTGCTCCCTTAGCAGCAACCATGCACAGTATCAAGCTCTTCTACTTATTTTTATGATGTTAATTACATTGATTAGGATTTTTAATTACAAAATTTATATATTTATCATAGAAAATGTTGAAAATAAAAAATATACATATTCCCACCACCCAGGGGGAAACAGCATTGAACACTTCAACATGCTTCCAGTCTTTTTAATGCGTTATTATTTTTTAAATTATTCTCCCCTTTATAATGTATATACAACATGAGCATTTCCCTAGATCAGCTAATAGTTTTATGCAGTGCAACTTTAATGAAGTATAATATCTATCCAACAGATGTGCCATAATTTATTTAACTAGAGTCCAGCTGCCAAAATGTTGGGTGGTTTCCAGTATTGTGCTGGGATACAGAACATTAGAAACTTTTGCAGAGATCATTATTCTTAAGACACATATTCTTAGAATATAATTGCTCATTAAAGGGTATGAACTTTTCAAGGTTTTTACAAATTTTTAAGCTACACCCAAAGAACTTCTCTCTTGGCCCTTTAGGTGCCAAAGGAAAAGAAGATTCACAATTAAGCTGCATTCCTAACATAGCAGTTGGGGTATATACATCAGTTTCCCATGACTATAATAACATATTGCTGCACACTTCATGGTTTACAGCACCCACTCACTGTCTCATTGTCCTGTAGGTAAAAAGTCCAGCAGGTAGGTCTCACGAGGCTACAAGCAAGGTGTCGATTGGCCTGGTTCTTATCTGGCAGTTCTAGGGGAAATTCCAGGCTCCTTCAATTGTTAGGAGGATTCATTCCTTTCTCACAGTTCCATGAGTCTCCCTCTACCTTCAAACCAACAATTGCAATGATGTCCTTCTTGTGCTCAGAGTATCTCTCATTTTCCTTCTGCTATATCTTCTGACTCCCACCAAGAAAGTTCTCTGCTTTTCAGGGCTCATGTGATTAGATTGGGCCCACCCAATAATCCAGAATAGCAACCCTATTTTAAGGTCCATAACCTACATTACATGTGCAAAGTCCCTGCGGCCATGTAATGAAATGTATTGACAGTTTCCAGGGATTAGAGCATGGGCACTATTTGGGGTGGCCATCCTGCCTACCACAGGGTAGAGCTACAAAACTGACCAAAGTAACTCTACCATCTAGAACCATCTGACTAGCCATGTTTTCTCCTACAGCAATGTTGGGGGGGACAGTTCAGTCTTTTCAACCATGGTATGGGGAATTGTTGTCTTCACACCCCAGCAAGTTTCCAAATGGTCAAAAGGATTATCTTGCAAAACTTTCTAATATCTCGTTGCTAGGAAACTATGGCTTCCCTTCAGGTTTATATGCAGTGCTGTACCATTGTAATAAATTATACTTTGTCAGGTGCTCAGGCTGTTGCCAGTCAAAAAATAATATAAAAATGCAAGTGTTTTTCCATATAAATATAAGCCTGTGAATAGTAACTCTGTCCCAAACACATGTATAGGTGTCTATGTGTGTGTGTAAATGTTATTGTGACCTATTAAGTTGGTTTCCCACTACCCCCACCCCTTGAATCTAACTCATTTATTCCTTATTAGTTTTCTGCAAAGGTTTGCTTCTCTATTGCTAATTTCGAAGGAAATAGTGCGAGTTTTCAGCAAAAGCAGTTTCCATGGTTACACTGAAGTCTTACTATAAATAGTGCATGATGTAACCAGCCAAACTTTAACTACTAAAGTAACTAGACAAAATAGATCTGCATTTCTGTAGGAAGTTTGTTCTGTCGTTCAAGCTGTGTCTATGACACATGAAGAGAATAGTCTGAATTATTTTTAATGCCCGAGATTCCAGCTCCTCAAACACATTTGTGGGCAGCTCCCAAGCTGTTCAGGCTCCGGAATTATTTCTAACACTGTGTGAAGGAGAAAGGCAGAGAGATAGGGGAAAGGGGGGCAGGAAGGAGAGAAGGGAACAGAAGGAGATAAGTACTTAGCTGTTCCACTTCTCCCCATAACATCTCCCTTTTCTCACACAGTCCCTTTAAACTCACTACCATGTTGCATGATATAAGGAAAAGGTGTTAACTCTCATTTGATTAGTCTACATACCCTCTACATTCTATAGCTAGCTACCTACTCATTCTTTTTCACTTGTCTTGTGGGCTTCCTCTTGCATGATTGACTCAAGGTTCTTTCTCTTGAGTGGCAAGGTTTGGTACCAGAAGGAACTACAAGAGGGAGACCCATTTATTTCATGTCTTCCCTCCCATTATTTCTGCTCACTGTCCTTTATACAGCACTAGGAGAGTGCAGACACTTAAAATTAAAATATCTTCCCTCTTGAGTTTGGTGGTCTTTGTCCTCATTACTTTTGAACTGTCACTCTGCACAGCTGGGTCTCTGTTTCCAATATCCTTGTTTCTCACACTTCTTCTAATTAGAAAAGAGAATCAAGAATGGCAGTCCCATCTATTTCCAAGGCCATTCCCTCCAACCCCCACAAAATCTTTGAAGCCAGAAATTAATGAGGTAGCCAAATCTTTCTCCTCTTGAGTGTCATACTCAGTGTCATCTTCTGTCTGACCACAAAGCCTACTCTGCCCAGGGACTGCCTGATGTTATTTATGCCACAGTGTATTCCTCAGATGTCATTCTCTCTTCCCTCTCCATTTGTTCAAAAGGACACTCTCCAAACAAAATTTAATCTCAAAAACAAGTTCTTTTCACTTGGTCACCATCTAGAAAAGACCTAGATATGTATATTCCTGGTTTTCTTTTGGAGCCAAAATAGCAATGCTTGTTTCTTGTTAGTTAGGGGACTCAACGGGTCCCTCTCAAAAGAATGTCAGCATTTTATTGAGTTCATAACACTGGAGAGAGAAGGCTGGAAATTATTTTTAGATGACCATAGCCATTGCATATGTTGGAAATTTCTTAAATGTATTTTTATATCAGGGACAACTGTAGAACCAGAGCAATTTAAAAGTCTACAGATTATGCTCGACTGAACTAATATGGCAGTGTCCCTTTAAAAATGCTTTCTTCTTAAGTAACTGGCTTTAGAAGGATACTTGGAGCTCACATTTTAAAATGACTTTTATGACACACCTTTAAGATTTATTTATTTTTCATTAGCTTCTATGCAATACTAATTCCTGAATATAGTCTCAGAGATGGTACCAGACCTGGCCCAGGAACTCTCAAAATATTATGCACAGACAGTATAATTAAACATAAAGCACATGAAGAAAGAAGGAGATGCAGGGAGTTGAATGTATTGAATTCCCTGTAGTTTTATTTACTTACTTAGGTACTTGAATGGAGACAGTCAGTGAAAGGTTTTCATTTGAAAGCCTAATTAAAGAAATCCATTTTAAAGAGAGATGGAGGCAAGAAGAGAAGAGATAAATGAGGACTGAAGGCCAATGTTACAGTGATAGTAGTCCAGGTGTTCTGGGGGGTGGGAGGGGATGTTGAAAATGGAAAGGGCTTCCTCCCACAGAAGATAATTGTATTGAGAGCAGATGTTCAGTAGGGAAGTACCAAACAGGCTTTGTGCCAGAGATCTTGACTGAATTACTGAGCCCCTCCAGACACACTCTAAATCCTCCTCCACACTGCTCGCTGCCCAGAGTACTATCCCTTGGTGGTACAGACCCCATCTGTGGGCTCCTGCACCCTCTGGTTCTCAGCTGGAAGAGTCAGTGTGGAGTCCTGATTAGGACATGTGGGCAGTGGGGTGGGAAGTCAGTGAGGTCAGGATATTTATTTCCCTGGTTCCTTGACTGTCCAGTCTTCATGGGCTGAAACCAATAATTGATCTTACCCTAATCTCTTCAAACCTGGGGGTCTTAACAGGGTCACTGCTAATAGCATCAGTTATTGCACTACTTCTTGTGGTTTCCACACCTTACCATACCCTTTGTTTAATTTGATCTAATTTGTTTATTTCTTGTTGGTATTCTAATACCAGAATCTTTAGCAAATGAACCCTTGTCTTAGTCCACTCAGGATGCTATAACACAATACGATAGACTTGGGTGGCTTATAAACACTGGACACTTATTTCTAGCAGCTCTGGAGGCTGAAAAGTCCAAGATCAAGGCACTGGCAGATTCAGTGTCTGGTGGTGAGAGGTCCATTTCCTGCTTCAGAGCGGACCTCTTTTTTCTGTGTCCTCACATGAAAGAAGTAGCAAGAGATCGCTCTTCTTTGTTGTTTTTTGTTGTTGTTGTTGTTTTGTTTTTCAGTTCACTGAGGTATCATTGATAAATAAAAATTTAAGATATTTAAAGTATACAGCATGATATTTGATGTAAGCATATTGTAAAAGAAGTTCCCCACCACCAAGTTAATTAGCACATCCATCCCTCACATATTTACTTTTTTTGGGGGGGGGTTGGTGATGAGAACATTTAAGTACTATTCTCATAGCAAATTTCAGTTAAACAATATAGTGTTATCAACTACAGTCACCATGTTATACACTAGATCCTCAAACCTTATCCATCCTATAACTGAAAGTTGGCACCCTTTTGCCACCTCTCTCTATTTCCCCACCCCCAGACCCTGACAAATATTTTTCTGTTTGTTTTATGATTCCAAATGTAAGTGATTCATGCAGTATTTGTATTTCTTTGTCTGGCTTATTTCACAGTATAATGCCCTACAATTTAATCCATGTTGTGCAAGTGACAGGATTTTCTTATTTTTTTTAATGCTGACTAATATTCCATTGAATATATATACCACATTTCCTTGATCCATTATCCATCGACAGACACTTAGGTTGTTTCCATATCTTGGCTATATGAGTAATGTTGCAATGAACATGGGTATACAGCTATCTCTTTGAGGTAACAGTTTTGTTTCCTTTAGATATATATCCAGAAGTGGAATTGCTGGATCATATGGTAGTTCTATTTTTAATTTCTTGAGGAAACTCCATTCTGTTTTCCATAATAGCTATACCAGTTTGCATTCCCATCAACAGTGTATATGACTTTCCTTTTCTTCACATCCTCACAACATTCGTTGTCTCTTGGCTTTTTTATAAGAGCCATGAAGTCTCTTATATAAGGGCACAAATCTCATTACATAATAATTTCCCAAGGGCCCCACATCCTAATGCTATCACATTGGGGATTAGGCTTCAACACATAAATCTGGGGGACACAAACGTTCCTTGGCATCCCGTGACCCTTGATCATCTCATTCCTTGAGGGTATTCTCTATGAGAGTTAAATATTTTTTAAAAACTGCTTCAGAATAAGAGTCATATGAGAAACCTAAACATGGTCTTAACAGGGGAGTAGTAAATATACAGCTAATAGCACCTAGAAATAATAAAAGCAAAGAAGATGAGCACAGGGAAAAAGTCAGTAAGATTCATTGGAACTAGATATAAAATACAAAAATTGGTTAAAACGCAGGAAAGAGAGAATGAGGTCATCTGGATGTCTAAAAATGTTATTTCATAAGTGATTGTATTATCAATATTAAGCCAAATTACTCCACATTATTGTTTGTCACTTTTAGAGACATATTTCCAACATGTTATTTCTTAAAAGCAAGTTGAATACTTTGGGACACTCCGATGTGATGTTATTTAACCTGATGATGATGGTAATAAATAACATGATTCCAGCTACCAACCAATGAGCTCTTATTCTGCTCAAGATGCTCAACTAAGGTCTCTGCAGTGTTTAGAAATGGACTTTGTTGTTATCCCCATTGTCTGGAGAGTGAAGCTGAGAAAAGCTGCAGGCTATGGAATGGGAGTGAAGAATTGAAATTACCATTAAATTCACCCTAATATCTCTTGATAATTCTATCAACCCCCAAAATATGTTCCTTCCTAATATTTTCCATCTGTATGTTGAAAAAGCATTTAATCTGGTGCTCAAGACAAAAACATATGATACATTCTTATTCCCTTTCTTCTGTACCCCACTATAATACACAGGAAGTCCTGTCTTGAATCTGACATCCTACCAGCTCCATGACTCACCACCATAATCCAACACTTCATTACCTCTTGTTTAGCTTATTGCAGGAGTCTTTTGGCTCATCTTCCTGCACCAATTTTTATTGGTTCAAAGGTATTTAATCATACACTAGATAAAGTGATCTTTTCAAAATCATATCATAACAGCCATTGTTTTGATCAAGACTTCTGTACTTCCCAGAACCAATTTCATGACCATGCTTGCGATACTACTGCCTCATTGTCCTCATCTCTTACTAAGTTCTGCCTCATACACTTCATTCTAGACACACTGACCCTATTGCTATCTCTCCAAAATGCCAATGTTCTTCACACCATGGCCTTTGCACATGCCATTCCTTCTTCCCAGAATGCTCATCTCTGAGAGCTCTCATTTCTGGTTTTACTCAACAGTCAGCCTCCCCTGACCACTCTGAAAAATGTTCTTGTGATCCCTGGTGCCATTACTCTTGATTCTCTCTCTTTACTTTCCTTCTCATCCAGATAGTTTCTACTACCTGATATCTTGCCACAGGCGTATTCCCTTGGCCATTGTTAATCTTTTTACTGGAATATAAACTCCATGAGAGCAGGGATTTAGTTATTCAAGTTCTCTGCTGTATCCCCAGAACCTAGAACCATGGTTCAACCATGGAGGAAGGCATAGGAATTGCTTAATTAGTAAAAGAAGGAAAAAAGGAAGGAAGGAAGGACGGAAGGAAGGATTCTAGAGCCTATTGTTGTAATACTTATTGCCCTTCAAAAATATTCACAACCTATTCCTTGAATCTTATGAATATGTTACAAATGGAATTAAAGATGCTAATAAGATGACCTTTAATATATTTTTATTGACTTCAGAGAGGAAAGGAGAGGGAGAGAGAGAAACATTAATAATGAGAGAGAATCATTGTTCTGCTACCTCCTACTCCATACTAGGGATCAAGCCCACCACCCAGGCATGTGTCCTGACCAGGAATCAAACCATGACCTCCTGGTTCATAGGTCAATGCTCAACCACTAAGCCACCCTGGCTGGGCTAAGATGACCTTTAAAATAGGGATCTCTGCCAAAACCGGTGTGGCTCAGTGGATAGAGCGTCGGCCTGCAGACTGAAAGGTCCCAGGTTCGATTCCGGTCAAGGGCATGTACCTGGGTTGCGGGCACATCCCCAGTGGGAGATGTGCAGGAGGCAGCTGATCGATGTTTCTCATCTATGTTTCTAACTCTCTATCTCTCTCCCTTCCTCTCTGTAAAAAATCAATAAAATATATTAAAAAAAAATAGGGATCTCATCCTGGTTCATGGAGGAGGGCCCAATGCAAAAGTAGAAGAAAGAGGCAGAAAAGAGGTCAGAGTGAGAAGGACTGGATATAGCATTGATGGCTCTGAAGATGAAGAAAGGGACTGTGAGCCAAAGAATCTCAGAAGCCTCTAGAACAGTGGTTCTCAACCTTCCTAATGCCACGACCTTTAATACAGTTCCTCATGTTGTGGTGACCCCCAACCATAAAATTATTTTCGTTGCTACTTTATAACTGTAATTTTGCTACTGTTATGAATTGTAATGTAAATATCTGATATGCAGGATATATTTTCATTTTTACAAACCCACAGGTTGAGAACCGCGGCTAGTCCGTAAGTTGAAAAAAATGTCCATCCGAGGCTCATTTCCGTGTGACTAAAAGTCATATTTCTGGCTTTCATGTTTCCAAGTAAACATGCCCTTAAAATCCAAAGGCTCTTCACTTATTAAATGAAGAATGTATTCGTTATAGTCCTCTCTCAACACTCAAAAGGCACATCCTCCATTTCCTGTCTATATATTAGCTATCAAACATGATAACCAAATTTTTTAATCAAAAAAGGACACTAAAATGAAAAATGTAGCTATATTTTCTAACTATGTGACTTGGGACAAGTTAATCTTTTTTAATTTCTTTATTGATTAAGGTATTACATATGTGTAATACCTTATCCCCCCATTACCCCACACACCCTCATGCCCTCACCCCCCTGGTGTCTGTGTCCATTGGTTAGACTTATATGCATGCATACAAGTCCTTTGGTTGATCTCTCCTCC
>NW_006297747.1:407188-409284 GCF_000327345.1 Myotis davidii
CGGTCCTCCACTTCTCCAAGTCTACTGTTGAAACTTTCCATAGTGTTTTTTATTGCAGCTATATCACTCTTTATTTCTTCTTGATCCTTACATAAGTTCTTGATTTTTTTCATCTATTTCTTCTTGATTCTTACCTCCATCCAGTTTATGAACTCTATGACCCTTAGGCTTTATTCTTTTTCTGACATATTGCATGCCTCTGTTTCATTTAGCTACCCATTTTTTGTCTCATCGACTGATATAGATGTGGAGTCGTGCAGGGGCTGCTCCTTGGGTGGCAGTGGCTCCTGGGGTTGTGGTTCCTCCCCCAGTGGTCATGGTAGTGGCTGCTCCTCAGTTGGCAGCAGCTCCCCTGGTGGGTGTTGTTCGCAGCAGTGTTGTCTCCTCTGGCTGGTAGGGGAGGCTGCTTGCACAGCTGCTGTTCCTTGGATGGCAGTGGACTGATCATGAGGCTGCTGCTCCTCAAATGGGGGCGAGCTGCATGTGGCTGCTGGTCCTTGGACAGGGGCGGGCTACTCACGTGGCTGCTGCTTCTCAGATGGGGGTGGGCTACTTATGTGGCTGCTGCTCTTTGGATGAGGCTGACTGTGCACTGCTGCTGTTCCTCAGATGGGGTGGGCTGCTCATGAGGCTGCCGCTCCTTGGACAGGGGCAAGTTGCTTGCAGGGCTACTGCTCCTCATATTGTGTGGGCTGCTTGCACAGCTGCTGCTCCTCGACAGGGGCAGTCTGCTCATGCAGCTGCTGCTCCTCAGACGGGGGATGGGCTGCTTATGCAGCTGCTGCTCCACGGGCAGGAGTGAGCTGCACGTGCAATTGCTGCTCCTCTGATTGGGACAGGCTGCTCACCTGGCTGCTGCTCATCATACAGGTGCAGGCTGCCTGTGGCTGCTGCTCCTCAACCAGTGCAGACTGCACAGGGCTTCCATTCCTCGGATGTGGGTGGTCTGCTCATGTGGCTGCTGCTCCTCAGACTGGGGTGGGCTGTTCGGGCAGCTGCTGCTCCTCGAATGGGGGAGAGCTGCTCACAGTGCTGCTGTTCCTCGGACAAAGACGGGCTGCACACAGAGCTGCTGCCCCTTGGATGGGAGCAGGCTGCTCACACGGCTGCTGCTCCTCAGATGGGGGCAGGCCACTCACACAGCTGATGCTCCTCAGACAGGTGCAGGGTGTGGGCTGTGCACAGCTGCTGCTCCTTGGATGGGGCAGGCTGCTCACGTGGTTGCTGCTCCTTGGACGGGGGAGTGGGCCGCTCACACAGCTGCTGCTCCTTGGACAGGAGTGGGCTGCTTACTTGTCTGCTGCTCACATGGTTTCAGTGCCCTGGGCTAAAGCATTGGCCCAGTCAGAAGGGAGCATGCTTCAGAACTCACAGGAACCTGAGCCCAGGGTGCTGGAGACTTGTTGACCATGGGACCACAGCCGAGGTAGTAGGCCCTGTCAGGGGTGGCTGTAGAGTCCCAGGTGTTATCTGAGGACACCCTGGGTGGAGGTGAGGCTGGGCTCCCACTTACAGCAGCTCTCCCCTTCAAAAAGTCTAGGCCTCTGAGAATGAGCCAACATCCTGATACTGTTTGCAATGGTAGCAGAGGCTGCCTAGTTAGGCAAGTCTGGTTATCTTGCCCCCAAAGGTCCTGCTACACACACACACACACACACACCACCTGACCACACACTCCTCTTTTGCTCCCTCACTCACTCACACTCTCTCCCTCACTGCTGCCTTCTTCCTGCCTCTGTAGTTGGGTCTGCGGTGTTATTGACCCGTTCGTGGATGGAGTTTGACACTCAGGTGTCTGATTATGTGGCTCACTCTCTAACACCTTGGCCAGACAGGATAAAATTCACCTTGACAAGACACAACACAAAGGGGACAAAGCACGAATGTACTCATGACACCAATAACCCCAATATAAGTGACCACCTGAGCAAAGAGAATTAGGGGAGAGAAAAGAGAGGACAAATGATATCGAAGAGAGAGAAAAAGATAAGAGAGAAAAGAAAAAGGAAAAAAAAAGCAGAAAAAAAGCAGAATATATATATATGCCACAGATCCAATAGATAAACAAACAAACAAAAATACAAACACCAAACACC
>NW_006297747.1:409553-412471 GCF_000327345.1 Myotis davidii
ATAATATAAAATAAAGTGATGGAAAAATAATGTGAATAGAAACAGAAAATAAAGCAACAAACAAAAACAGGAAAACAAAGAATAAAAAAAGATAACAAAATAATAATAAAAAAATAAATGAAAATGAAAAAGTGAAGTGTTCCTTTGGTTGGCTTAAGATCCCAGTCTTCTGTACTGTACTGTTTCTCAGTTTCCTGTTTCTGGGACTAATGGTCTCTCTTTAGTCCAGTCCCTGTGGACTCTCAAGGACTATTCAGATTTTTTTTTAATCCTTTGTACCATTCAGGGTGTAATCTGAGTGTGGTTGTATTGATTGCCTGGAGAGTGGAAGGAGGGGCTATCTCTTCAGGACAAAATGGCTGCCTAGGTCTGGGCTCAGGTATGACTCAGCACCAGACTCTCTGCCACTTCTCCTGGACCCCCTTCTCTCCCCAGATTCCACAAATCCTCACCTTCTCCCACATCTCAGCCACAGGTAAGTGTCCATGTCTGTAAGGTCCTATGAACTAGATTCAGTGAAGAAAACCACAGGCCACAGAGAGGGGAAGGACTGTGCCTCTGTGAGCTCCTCTAGTGCCGTCACTGCGCAGTCGGGTCAGCCCTTCAGGCTGCCCCCTCTGAGCTCAGCCTTTTGTGACTGTGGACCCAGATCTAGAATCCCCTGCCTCCAGCAGTCCTGTAGACCTTCTTTCCACAATCAGATGCTGTGCCTGTCCTCAGGGATGTGGCTTGGTGCTGTGCAGATTCCCTCTGACCCTCTGGGCTCAGAGGTCTGGCAAACTCTCCTGCCCAAATCCTTGATTTTACCTTTTTCCATGGTTCCTCTGCCCTTCCTGGCTGAAAACTGTCTCACCAGCTGAGTCTTCTTCACCAATTTGGGTTGGATGTTATTCATTGCAGATGCTCATTCTATTTGCTCTGGGACAAGGCTCAGGTCACATCCGTCTATTCCACGGCCATTTTGTCTCTCTACTCAATCTTTCTGTGCCTCAGTTTCCTTATCTATAAAATGTCTACTATAATAATAGTTCACTCTCTTCCAGACACTAAGAAGTAATAACAAATAATAAATATTAGCCACTATTAATATTAATGCATCCAGTAGGAGAGACTATTGATATCAAGCCTATTCCAGAAAACCCAAGAAGCAAACATAGACCCTGTACTGTTAAGCCACAACACCAGCAAATTCTATTCCTTGCAATATTTTAGTAGTCAATAGCTTTCTCATGCTTTCAAAAATGACTTAACCTATCTCCTGAGCAAAGATTTCAAATTTGACACTACTCAGTGCGGGAAAAGGTATGGAGAAATGGACCTGATATTAGATGTAAGCCAACTGACCATTTATCTTACATTTGTTTTTCTGTATTGCTCATTTTTCAAATAAGTATAAATTATATTTAACATTAAAAAATAAAAAAGCTATTTTAATTTTTAACAAAACAACTTCGCTGATAAAAATTTGGCAATTGTCTCTCAGCCTTTTATGGAGTATATTTGTGGCAGAGAAGATTTAATCATGGCACAGTCAATGTGCTTTATCCTCCATCCAGACCCAGGACTGGTCCTTAGAACTGCCAAGGAGCACACAAAAAAATCCCCAAGAGCAGAAGTCTTTAAATAGGTTTATAGACACAATAATCTCTATTATATTTTCCCCACATAGAATAAGATTGCTGTAAAACATCATAATGTAGTTCTTTATTAAGTGGTACAAAAAGCCCATGGGTTACACTATAATAATGAATAAAACAGCAAAAATAGGAGCTAGACATTTGGTCCAATTGTTTGAGTCAACCAAATTCATGTATTATGAGGATATGTAAGTTCTACAGCTGCCTCTTGCATTTCAAATTTGACACTAGATAGTGCTTCCAACAGGTTTCTGATTATTTCTTTCAACTTTTGGAAATTAAAACAATCACCTTCCTAGCCTAATACCATTAGGGGAAATGGGACTGGGCTGTTGAATTGGTTGCAAGAAAACTTAAAATACTTCACTCTCTATTGTTGAAACTGAAAGATAAAGAATGACTCTTCTGCCAAGACCGGTTTGGCTCAATGGATAGAGCGTCGGCCTGCGGACGGAGGGGTCCCGGGTTCGATTCCGGTCAGGGGCATGTACCTGGGTTACGGGCACATCCCCAATAGGAGATGTGCAGGAGGCAGCTGATCGATGTTTCTCTCTCATCGATGTTTCTAACTCTCTATCTCTCTCCCTTCCTCTCTGTAAAAAATCAATAAAATATATTTTAAAAAAAAGAATGACTCTTCTTTATGTTAATTTATTATTTTATTCACTCATTCATTCATTCAATCACACATTCACTCATTCAACAGTTATTTGTGTTCCAAACACTGTGCTCAGTACTGGCGATGCAACATTGGATAAGACAGACTTAGTGGCTTCCTTAGCCTTTATGTGAAAAGGAAAAGGAAAAAAATCAAACTAAAATTTCCCTGGAAACCTGTTGACAAAGACTAGTAAAAATTCCCAGTCCACATTGTTTCAACCTCATTAAATAGAAAGGAAACACACACATGTCTTCCAAAAAGAACATTATGGAGAGAACCGAAGATGGTGGCATAGGTTAACGCCGGAGATTGCTGCCTTGAACAACCAATTCAAATTAAGCCTGAAACAGGGAACTGACAACATCCAGAACCACAGGAGGGCTGGCTGAATGAAAATTCTACAACTAGGAGTAAAGAGAATATCATATCCATACTCAGAGGAGGCGCAGTGCTGAAGTGAAATTCTGAGGTAGGAGTGAGCATGGAGCTGGGCTGGCGGCGCGGCGTGGAGGGCGTGGTTGTGTTTACAATCGGGAGTGAGCTTCAGACTCTGAGCTCCAGATCCGGGCGAGTCGCTAGGGACACAGACTGAAACGGGAGAGGCGGGGCGGGTCGGGCCC
>NW_006297747.1:413587-428362 GCF_000327345.1 Myotis davidii
TAAACTGATGAACAAGGACTGAGCCAGAGACAGAGAGGCATTGATTGGACTGTCGGGCTTTTGAGGGAGGGTAGGGGAGGGTGGGGGTAAAGGGGAAAGAGCAACCAAAGGACTTACATGCAGGAATAGAGGCCTAACCAATGGACACGGACACCGGGGGGTGGGGGGTGATGTGGGGACAGGGACACATATGTAATATCTTAATCAATAAAAAATATATTTTAAAAAAAGAACATTATGGATATATGACCAAGAGCAGTAAAAAAGAGACTAAGTGTGGGCATTTCCACTATATATTAATTCATTCACTCTTTCAAAAAAGATTTTGGAGGATTTACCAGGCACTTTTCTAGGTGATTGAAATATAGCAGTGAACAAAACAGATAACACTGTTCTTTGCACATTCTACTGGAGCTTAAAAATTCTAGGGGAGAATGTTAACTACTGACATTTAGAAAGATTAAATATTAACATTTAATAAGAGAGTCAAATTTCAGGGAAATGGGTCTCTGAAGGCCCTCTCTTTTCCAGTTTTGCCTGTTGAAATTATGCCTTTGAGTCTTTTGTGAAGACTCAGCTCAAATATCAGGCTGCATCCCCTTTCTCTCTTGCTGGGTCAGAGTGCTTTATGCCTTGTGTTATGTTTATGTTTAAACTCATTACAGATCACAAACCCCTTGTCCATCTCCTAACACAACACCTGGTATATGGCATAGCCCCAGTAACTTCTCCTTGAATTAATCAGATGTAAGTGAAATGATAAACAAATATCAAAATGGTCAAAGATTTTTCTTCACTTCCTAAAGGAGAGCTAGATTAGATGAATACTCCTCCAGTCCTTCAGTAAATTTATTTTTATGATAGAAGCTTCCACCTGCTTACTATATAGTAGTATTAATGTCAATTATATTTAACAAGTGTTCCCAAACTTGACACAGTCAAAATTAAACTTTTACTTTCTTTCCAAAACCTACTTCTCCTGTTTTTTCCCTATGTAACTTAATGGCACTGAAATCAGTCCCTCTTGATTCACCCACCTCTCTTATTTTGTTTCTTTACTCTCCAGTGCTCACCAACTTTATTCTCTGTCATGAATACAAATTTCATCATTTGGATCTTTCTCTTCCCCTCATTCTCCATTGCCACTGCCTTAACAAGCCTAATTCTCTCTTGTTTGAACTATTGAAGTTGCTTCCAATAAGGTCCTTGTCAACATTCTTTACCATCCTCAATTTCACCTTTCACACATTTTAGATCACTCTTTCATAAAAATCTTCAGTGGCTCCCCAATTACATTGTTAGAAGGCAAGTCATTAAGAAAGTGTCCTATGGCTAAATAATTTGGAGCATCATTTGCTTAAACACATTCAAACAGGTTTCTTTGCTGCAGGACTTCTCAGAAACATTGATACCCTTCTGTACATGGTGTGTCTCCATGAGGAAGCAAGCATTTACCAACATATTTGATTTCACTTTTCTCATGGAGGACTGAGTCTGATGGTGTAGGTTGACTCACTCATCACCCATGCCAACCCCCTTCTCCTCTATATCCCTCTATTATAGAAGTTGGAAAAAAGAAAAATATTACTTCCTGGACTTCCTGACTGCCAGGTGTGCCTGTCAATTCTGGTCAATGAGATATAGACAAAAGTCATGGAGAGCACTTTCTTTAATCCCTTCCCCTTCGCTTTTTGCTTAGAATAAAGACATAATACTGGAGGAATGGCAGCCACCTTGCACCCCTGCTAAGAATGGAAGAGCAGGAAGATGGCAGGAGCCTGTTTCCTTAATGACATCATTGACCCATAAACCCACCTTGGTCTTCCCATGAGAAAAATAAGCTCATTTATCATTCAGCTACTGTGTTGTGGGTATTCTGTTACTTGTAGCTGAATGCAATCTTAATGAATACAAACATCTCACATGAGATACAAATAAAGTTTATATATCTAGGTGGCATACAACCCACTATTTTCCATATATCTCCCTCATTTCCTCCCCTTCAATAACACTATAAGTATTAATATCCCAAATCAATGACTGTATATAATGCATGTAATATGGATGTCATTACCATGTCTGTCCACTATGGCGTCAGAATCTTGACTGCAACCATTAGCTGTGTTCTGCTTCTCAGGCATCTCCTTGATAACACCTATAAGTATCACTTATCAAACTAACCATAACCACGTCTGTTGCTGTTAGTAATTACAGATCAGTTCACATTTGGGAACTTCATGGAATACATCTTTCCTTTACTGCTCACTCTGAAAACTATGGCCACTACAGGTGCAGAGAAATGCCTTCTACTCCCTCCTGAATTAGAAGGCTTGCTGCCACTCAGACTCTGTGGCAATAAGCCTTCTGGACTGAGCACAGCCTCAGGGTGTTTTTCTGCCATTATACCATATATGCAATCTCTGAGCTGCACTATCACACCATCCCACTGACCCTAGTGGCCTAGCTTCTTCTTTTTAGTTATTTTCATACCTATTAGCTTTCTCCCTCAGTCTGACTTGCCGTTTTCTTCATCTCCCTGGTAAATGATTCATTCTGTGGTGGTTGGGGAAAAACCTAGCTGAAACCTCACTTCCCCTCTGAAGCTCTTCCCACAACATCCAGAGTTTCTTGAACCTGCTTCCTCCCCTGGCATGTTGAACATACATCCACTAAAGCACTGACCACAGGTAATGGGATTTTCTATTTACTAGTATGTTGCCCCCCATCCTAATAATCTGGAAATTCTTTAAGGAAAGAGATCACATCTTTATATTTGAAACTCCAGCACCCTATACAGTGCTTGATATATGCTAAGTGCTTGATAAATGTTTAATCAATGAATAAATAAATGGCTCAACCAATAAATGATTTATCATTGGTAAGACTATGGTGTTTGCCAAGGCTTCAACTTAACCAAGGTTGAATTTCTTCCCTTGCCAATATTGTGCCAATTGCCAAAAAGGCTTATAAAAGGAAAAGAACAATTCTAAACTGACTAGTCATAGCTTTATCATATTAGGAAACACATCCTATTTCATGAATTACCTATCATATATGAATCAGAGTATAATTATTTAAAGGTATTAAAAGGTTTGCCTACCTGAAAGAACATGTAAGTTATAAGTTGAAATATAATTTCTAAATGTTAAATGTCACTGGTAAGAAATGCTCAAAAAGAAACAGTATAAGAAAAATCACATCTTGTTCATTGTTGCAAATAATCACTTAAGTTTCTGCCTGAAATATAGATAGAAAGTCCAGTGTTTTCCCAATAGGGCCCCTGCCAATTGTCCAAGAGCCTCCAGAGGTAAATTCTTTCTTCTTCTTTTCCAGGTGCAGAGAACTCTGCAGGTCAACACCACACTACTCCTTGCCACCACACAATGTTGATGTTATCACTCACCCTAACATAGTCCCACAATTGATGGACTCATGTCGACCACAGCTGCTGCCATGTCTGGTTTCTGTAATCCCTCAATGCTCTAAGATTATAACTGCAGTGGACATATTTTTCAGCTCCCATAACCCCACTTCCTAAGCACAAATTGGCATATGGGCACCTAAATCTATCCCTTTCACCCAAGGAGATGAGGCCTAAAACCACACTTAAAATCATTTCTACATCTCCCAAAGGGTAAGGCCTCCTCTCTGCCACACAAAATACAAAAAGTCTCTTCACACCTTCTTTTCTGATCATTCAGGCTGCTCTTTCCACATAACTCTATCAAGAGAAGCTACTAGTGTTTCTATGGTGCCTGTTAAGAACTGAATTTTGTGTCTTCCCCACCCCAAATTCATCTGTCGAAGCTAACTCCCATTGCCATGGTACAATGTGCTGCTTAACAACAGGATACTTTCTGAGAAACATGTCATTAGACAATGTCATCATTGTGCAAACCTAAGTGGTATAGCCTGCTGCACACCTAAGCTATATGGAATAGCACCATTGTGTATTTGTATATTTTGATCCATCATTGACCAAAAGGCCTTATGACTGTATAACAAGGTGGGCTCTTGAGAGGTGATTTGTTCATAAGAGTGGAGCCCTCATGAATGGGATCAGTGTCTTATAAAAAGACCCCCAGAGAGCTCTGTTTCCCATTCTGCCTTGTGAGGACACAGAAAAAAGATGGCCCTCGATGAAGAAGCAGACTCTTACCAGGCACTAAATCTGTCAGTGACTTGATCTTGCACTTCTCAGCCTCCAGAACTGGGAGAAATAAGTTTCTGTTGTTTACAAGCCATCTAGTCTCAAGTATTGTGTTATAGCACCCCCACTTGACTAAGACAGTGCCCAAAGCTACCTTTCTGAGTAAGCTAAAATTAGCAATTACTGCCCATCCAGTGATGCTCAGTGGTTGAGTGTCAACCTATGAACCAGGCGGTCATGGTTCAATTCCTGGTCAGGGTACATGCCCAGGTTGTGGGCTCAATCCCCAATAGGGGGCATGCAGGAGAAAGCTGATTGATGATTCTCTTTTATCATGGATGTTTTTATCTCTCTTTCCCTCTCCCTTCCTCTCTGAAACCAATAAAAAAAATTTTAAAAATTAATTAATTAATGATTACAACATGATGTTAGTCCTTGCAGAGTCTGGGCCCTAATGGACAACTTCTGTAGGTAAAAAAGTGGGGAGGATGGGGATGGGAAAGGAGCAGGGGTTCTTAGGTACAACATTTCCCAGGTAAGGCATCCAGCTACATGAAAAGGAACATCTGGCTTTTGAAGCAACTGTGTTTTATTTCCATGGGAAAGAGAAAGAGAAAGAGAAAGAGAAAGAGAGGGAGAGAGAGAGAGAGAGAGAAAGAGAGAGAGAGAGAGAGAGAGAGAGAGAGAGAGAGAGAGGGCTTTTGAGGCAACTGTGTTTTATTTCCATGGGAAACAAGAGAAAGAGAAAGAAGCATATCAAGAGATGGTATGAGACTAAGAAGATGAGTCTTCAACCATGCAGTATGCATTGGTGTGCACACATGAAGCAAAATATTAACATTGGACACTGTTCCTGGCTAATTGTGCTTTAACGACTATGCATCTTTGGAGAGATGAGGTCAAGCTCATTGTTTAAAAATACAGACTAATGTTCTTATCAGCATCTAGTTTTCCTAACTCAAATCTGTTTTAAATTGTCTAGAAACAAAGATTGTGTGATGAGATCCTGATATATGTCATTATGTGCTGTTTGTTTATCAGACATTTTTGCTTGAAAAAATGTAAGACATAGAATAGACTTCTCTTCAGACAGTAAGACACATAATAGGCTTGCCAATATTTCATCCCTGATAAACATTGATAATTTACTATATACTAACAGAATCATCAAGACAGATGCCTTTGGGTGAGTGAAATCCCTCCTTATGAAATGTCATTTACTGGCTGAAGAGTCTTGAAACTGATTCTATTTTTTAAGTCTCTCATAGGTGAGCCATTACCCAGAAGCTACAGGCTATGAATTGAGTGGGGCTGGGGGCGGGCTCTTTTTTCATTCTTTGATAATGCTCTTTACCGTTGACAAGATGTATTGTGCCAGAGGGAGTCTTTTTCCTACAAATCTTCAAAAAACAGGTTCAGAACAAAAAATAAAAATTAAGACACATAACAATGATCTCTCTCTCCCTTTCTCTCTCTCCTTCTCTTTCTCTCCCCTATTTATTTTCTTCAAAAATCCTATTGAGACCTTTCTCCTTTCAAGTTTATTGAACTCTGACATCCTATAGAAATAAATTGTGGAAATAAAAAATGTAAGAGTGGTGTATTAATATCATTACTTGTAGGGCTGATTTTAGTAAACCAAAAGCTCTCAGAATACACCTAGCTTCTAGGGCTAGGACTATACTTGAAGCACACTTTTCTTTGCTACCCAGAATCCACTCCCCCACTCTGATACTAATTTCTTTATCTGCTAAGCTTTTTTGGTTACAAGAAATAGAACCTAAATCTGCTAACATAAGCAAAAGGGATTATATTGGAAATATATGGAGGAACTCCTAGATAAAGGACTTGGCTTGGAAAGGCCAGAAACCAGAGAAACTCAAGGAGTGTAGGTCCAACACCCTAAGAAGTAGCACTTTGGTCTACCATCAGTGAGGATGAATCAGCAAATTAGGCTTTTTGCAATTTAGGTTGTGGTTTTAATCCCTGTTTGGAGTACATATAGGAGGCAATTGATCAATGTTTTTCTTTCACATCTATCATCTCTCTCTCTCCCTCCCTCCCTCTCCACCCCCTTTCCTCTCTCTTTAAAAATTAATAAAAACATATTCTCAGGTGAGAAATTTTAAAAATTATTTTTAAAAATGTGCTCTCAGCATTCACCACAGTCAGACCATATTCTCCATGTGCGTATAACATATTATAGCAGTGGTTCTCAACCTTCTGGCCCTTTAAATACAGTTCCTCATGTTGTGATCCAACCATAAAATTATTTTCATTGCCACTTCATAACTGTAATGTTGCTACTGTTATGAATCGTAATGTAAATATCTGATATGCGGGATGGTCTTAGGCGACCCCTATGAAAGGGTCGTTTGACCACCAAAGGGGTCGCGACCCACAGGTTGAGAACCACTGTATTATAGGAAAGAGAAACTTAGAAAACCTCACTTATTGGGGGGCGGGGGAGTCAGAAACATCATAGATATCTAATATCTGAATTTGGCTTTTAATGTAGCCCGAGAGAGAGAGTAATAATAATAATTGTGTTCTTGACAGTTCATTTAATAATTGAAATTTTAATTATATTTTTTCATTTGGAAAGATATATATTCCCAAAGAACATTGTCTCTGCATCGTTATTAGCTGGCCCTCAGGTCACAATGAGCCTAACTAGCCTTTTGTACAATTAACAGCATTCAGTGGTTGCCATCACGCCACTTTGGCATGGCTTCTGTGTTTTGACAATACAATTTCTATTTATGACTAGACTTGCTAACACAGGGTAAAATCTTGGGTGGAAGGTAAAGGGAAAGCTCCATTAGATAGCTTTTGTCTTTCTTCTTCTGAAGAAAAAGATCTGCAGCTAACATGGGCCTTAGTTCTCTTTGCAATTTTCCTGTATGGCAGATTTGGCTAATAAGTAGTGGGAAGGAAAGGTGAAAACGTAACAACTTTAAACTTAATAACTGCAAAATACTAGGCTGTATTAGTACTTCTTGAACTTTGATGGGCATACAAGTCACTGGGAGAGTTGGCTAACCATTCAGATTCTGATTCAGTGAGTAGGTCCGAGAGTCCCCATTTCTAACAAGCTCCCACATGGAGCTGCTATGAGTACCAAGAACCTGAATAATGAGTTTCGATCCACCCAATGCATTATAAAATGTACAGCTTAGTACATTCTCCTTTTTCTAAAACTTTTGACATGTATTCCTCAAATATCCTTTTTTGTTCAGACTTCAGACTATAAAAATTAGCAGGTGCAAAGAATTTCCTCTTCAATCCATCACTTTTTTTTCCCCTGAGTTTCACATCCCACCCTCATGTTTCATGAGATCCAAACCTCACGTTATATTACATATTCTAATTAGCCTCATACCTCAAATTTAATGAATTTGCAATTTTTCATGAAAGCATGATAAAACTTTATTCTTTTCATGCTTTCTTTCCAAATAAAGTCCACTTCTTATAAAGATACAGGGCACCCTCTGATACACACAGGCAAGAATAATCAGCCTGCCCCATAAAAGTCATGATGGTTAGTTTGATTATTTTGAAATTTCAATCCATCCTCACTGAGGGCAGTAGAATCTCTGCTTCTCTTTTAGTGCTCCCTTCTCTTACAACTCACTATTATGCAGCGGTACTTTCTCATCTCTGTTCAGAAATGGAGATGGCATTCCATCCACGGTAAGCTTCTCTCCACAATGCAAAGAAGGCATTTCAAAGAGGCTCATTAGATATGGCCAGGCTCTGCGCTATAACGATGGACTGAGACAAAAAGAAGAGAGATATGGGGGGAGAGGAAAAAAAACTCTGCAGAAATGTGGCCATGTCAGCTCACAGCACGTCCTTGGGAGATTTCCCTGAGTCCTTCTGGGACCAAAATAGCTCAGTTCAGGACTCCTCCTGCCCTCTCTACTGGAGTGGATTGATGGCATGCTGCTTTTTTCTCCTTCAGAGATGAGGTTTGTCACCAGACAGGGGGATCAGAAATGTAATCCTTCTTAGATTCTGTTGAATTGAAGTTTACTGTTTTGACCTTTGCAACGATACATATTTTTTTTAAAATGACTGCATGTTCCATTTCCTCGGGGGATTTGAAGTGATGAGAGCCTAGGAGCTTGCATGAAGCGGGGCGGGATGCTGGAGGAGGGATCTAGAGTGACGGTGGGCGGTTTTTGACCTTCTAGACCAGAGATTTATACTCTTGTAACTGATGATATCCTGTGGCTATACAGACAAACACTGCAGAGGTGAAATGGCAAACTTCAATTGCATGTAGCAGGAAACGAGGGGATTTTTCAGGTCTAAGCAAGTACCGTAATGACAATGATATCATCTATCGTGGTTGCCAGCACACCATGTCAGCATGGACTATTTTTCTTCATTTTACACCCTCAGCCCTAAAAACCACACTGGGCTTGTCCACGGGCCGGGGTGGGACATTATTTCGTCAGATAAACAGCCCTGGAATGCAGCAGAAGTTGAGAGAGGGGAGGCATGCTGCCCATAGATGTTTCTGTCCCTGGGACTAGGACACGGTAAGCCAAGCTGCAGACAGAAAGCCACAACACAGCACTACTAATTGCATGCTCTTCTAAACTCACTGATGCTTCCGATCCCACTTTCCAAGGGAAAACACTGCCATTCAAATTCAGAGTCAAGCAATGTCCGCAGATGCCACTCTGTTCTGAGAATGAGGTTGGTCCCCAAATGGCCTTAAGGCTGCAGAGATGGTCCGTCCCTAGAGGTCCACAGATCTGCCTCAGTGATGATGGTGGGAAATCCTTATCTGTTAGAGAGGAAATTATTTCTACCTCACAGGGTTGTTATAAGGATTAAATTATTAGATGAAAGAGGAGAGGGGTGGGGGAGAATAGACACTGATATAAATAAATAGATCAGAATAGTACTGTGAGCTATTATTATTAATGCTGCATTTAATTCTTACAACATTGAAGGTAGTTGTGCTCATGTATTCGTCCATTCCACCAGAGACTAGGTGGCTTATAAACAACAGAAATCTATCACTCACATTTCTGAAAGTTGGGAAATCCAAGACCAGAGCATGGACAGATTTGGTGTCTGGTGGAGGCCTGCCTCCTGCTGGGCTACTTGTTCACTGTAGCCTCACATGGCAAAAGTGGGGAGGGAGCTGGGGGGATCTCTTTTATAAAGGTATTAATCCCATCCATAAGGACTCCACTCTCATGATCTAAGCACCTCCCAAAGGCTCCCCTCTCCTAATACCATCACATTGGCCATTAGGATTTCAACACATGAATTTGGGCCAAAGAGGGAACAAACTTTCAGACCAATGCAGCCTTTTTTACAAATGAGAAAAGTGAGCCTTAAAGAGAGAAAAAGATTGAGAGGAAATTACGTTAATTCTTTCAAGCCATTTGATGTCCTGGGGTCAGTAAGTCCCAAGGGGAAAAGGAGTCCCTCAAAAGGAATAAAGGACTTTGCAACAATCCCAGAGATTGTTGAATGTTTCAGGATCTCAGCTTAGATGCTGTTCTGTAAAACTGCCCTCCCACTTGCTATGTGCAATTTCTGCTGCTCACTAAGGCTTGGTGAATTTGAGGAGCATGGCAAGTTAAAGAAAACTTTAGTGTGTTAATAGCTGGGGTATCACCTACCTATCATTTTATGGTATTAATCTATTTCATAGATAAAGTCACAGAGATTTGCAAAGTCATATATACAGGATGTCCCTTGTAGCTTTCTAATCATAACAACAAACACAGAGATACTAAGAATTAGCTTAAATGTCTCTCAAAAGGTGGCAGTTTATATTCATTATGGTATACTGTTTCCAGCTTTATTAAGATAGTGTTGTCACATGACATCTGTAACTTTAAGATGTACAACATGATAATTTCATATATGTATATATTGCAAAATGATTACCACTGTAAGGTTATTTCACACTTCCATTCCCTCATATAATTACGTGTGTGTGTGTGTGTGTGTGTGTGTGTGTGTGTGTTCATATTCTGGCCCCATGTTCTCTGATGATCAAAATCTCCCAGAGAAAAGTTACTCAGGGAAACCCCTAAAATGTGTGGCAGCAATTGTATAGTATGTGGCCTGAATTGGACCTGGTCTAACTGAGCTTTGTTTTCTGTGTTTTATTTCCTTTGCCTTCACTCAGTACCAACTCAGAGGGTACGTGCCAGCTGTACTGGGGATTTCCATATTTGCAAAAGAAGTCACCATTTCAAAAAAGTCTTGGCTAGACAGTGAGATTTTTAAAAAGCTGCAGAAGCTTGGGAAAGTTATAAGGAGAGACACATTATTTGTGGCTAAAAAAACTCCTCCTTGGAATGTTGGGAGCAAAGTGAGAGGTAAGGTTAGCAATGAGGGACCTACACTGGCTTAGGGTGATGGGATACACACTAGGCTTCAATCTATAGTCCACTGGGGTTTTTTTTTTTTAATTAAACAGATGACTGTTGTTAAGCTCCTACTCTCTGGGACCCTGTGTTAAGGGGGTATTGAGAGTCCAAGGATGAATAAGAAGCTGAAGAAGGGGAATAGGTCTCCTTGAGAAAGGGACCTTTTACACAGGATCCTACCCTTCCAGTTTATAGCCTGGCACTAGCCCACTACTTCTCAATTCCCCCCTAAGCTTTAACCATACAAACCAAGCCCCTTGCTCTCCTCCATGATATCACACTAACTTGGGCATGACCTTGGCAGGAGTGCTGGTTTCTCCTTTCAATAGTTGTATTACTCTGGGCAACCCTCTTACTCGCACTAAGTTTTCATTTCCTTATCTGAAAAGCAGGCTTTATAACACTCACCTCTTCAGAAGATTATTATGAGTATTAAAGATGCTTTAGAACAGTATCAGGTATATACTAAATGATCAATACACAGTAGGTACACTCATTAAGACATCCATTGTAGTAGACTTTTGAGTTATTAACAACAAATACCAGAAAGTAGAATGGTGGTTACCAGGTAACAAGGGTGAAGAGCATTGGTATTTAAGGGTACCGACTTGTATGAGTAGTAAATAAGCCATAGAAAGCTAGTGTACAGTATAATGAATATAAACTATATTATCCTATCTAATAAAGAGGGAATATGCTAATTGACTGCCACACCCTCAAAGATTTCCATGCTCCTGTCAGATCCGAGTTCAGTGCTTTCTTCACATAGCATCTTTTTACACTGATGCCAGCATGTAGGGTGGTTATAGTGCTGGGCCCTAGGCCAAACTGCCTGGGTTTGAATCTCTACACACACCAGGGGGCCTTAAACACATTGCAGAACAGCTCTCTGCCCCAGTTTCCTCAACTGCAACACAAGGTTACCAACAGACCTTGTCTTATAGAAGTGCCATAGGGATGCAGTGGCACCATCATGTGAAGGGCTTACCACCTAGCACCCGGCACAATCAATGTTAACCATTCCAAAACTTTACAGACTTGTGTGGGATGGACAACTACTTACTGGGAAGTGAAAAGCTCCTACGGGGAAGTATAACTCCAAAGCCCTTCAGAGTCAAGGGGGCAATGAGTATGCACGGCTGCAGAGACCAGAAAGGCTCCTTCATTTCTCTCTTCCTCTCTAGCCTCACATCTGTGAGCCAAAGGACCAGCTGGGCAAGGTGGTCTCCAGAGGCCAAGAGCAACTCAGGTTTGCTATGAATTTAAACAACACCCTGGAGAAGTATTTACCTTTCAGACTCAAGTGTGGGAACATCCTTGTTAGGATGCATGGGAGAGAGTTATGGTGGGGATCAAGAAGAGGGGCCATGTGTGTGACATCTCCCCTTCACAACCCAACACACATACACACACACACAGGTCAGCACCCTCATTGCTGCCTGTCTCATTACTTTGCAGAAATAAGTCAAAACACCTTTCAGCCAAAATACAGAGTTCAGTGACCTTATAGAAAAGCAACACAAAATATCTCTCTGTAAATTGAACAGTGTGGCCAACTTCTGGCCACGTTTAAAGCAGATAATAAGCCAACCCTTGGTCAAGTGACATAAAAACAAACAGCTAATAGGGGAGGCTCTGGCCCCTTCCTGAAGCATAGGGTCCTCACAGGGCCTTCCACCGCTGCCCTCCCTGATCCGGGCGCCAGTCATAACTTCTGCCTCTGCCACCCTTTCAGGTATGGGGGTGAGTTTTTCTTCTTATTGTGATTTGCAATGACTCCATTCCTCAATCCTATTGTTGTTCTGTGGATGGTGAGTAATGAAACCTTTTTAATGGCATCTTTTGGGCACCTTTTCCTTTGATTTTTCCAGCTTAATGACATTCCTGGGAGGGCTTTGGGGACTGCTATGCAGATGCACTTCCTGGCAAAGTGGCTGCTTCAGGAGAAGTCATTACTTGTTGTGGGGCCCACGGGCCCTGGAGAGGCGCACCGACAAACGGCTTCCTTTCTACAGTCACCTAGTGAAAAATATGTTCTGTGTCAAATTAAGTTTGCAGTGCAGACCTCAGCTAAGCGCACCCAGGACATCTCCCTAACGGAACTTGAAAGGTACCCAGAGTTTTAATTAAAATCAAGAATGTAATTGTGCTTAGTGAACTCCTCAGAGATTACCCACCAAATAATATGAAGCCCTTGCCTTCAGTTTCTGATGGAATAAATGAAACTTGATTTGTTCCTCCTGGTCATGTTTAGTACCAGGGAAACGACATTTTAATTGCTGTTGACAAATATTCTGATCTATAGGGGGCATAAAATGGAATGCAGTCTAGGAAGCATGTGTGTCTACTTCACTTCTTTACAAAATTTTGCTTCAGGAGGCAGTGCTAGCTGTCTACTGTGGGTATTCTCTAGGCCAAGGCATATTAAAGTAAATCACCAGATTGGATCTGGACTAGTAAAAAGAACCATCTGCTAGGGGTATATGTAAGCAGTGGGCGACAGAGTTGGTATGTGCCAACCCAGGGAAGGCAAAAGGATTGACTGGAAGAAGGACAGTGTCCAGGGGATTCTATCCAGAAGCTAGTTAGCATTCCAGCATCCAAATCATGCATTTTTAATTCATCACATGGCACAAAAAGACAAGTCAGACACTAATTGGCACCATAAAAGAAAATTTGCACCATCCCAGGAACTGTACCGTCGGGGAGACTTCGCATCCATTCCACATGGACAATTTTGTATTCTGTTTAAAGTTTTGAACTGAAACCTGAGGATGGTTGAAGGATCTATTTAAATCACAGATTCTGTTCATAATGTGAGTTCACTGCTAGAAAAACATGGAGGTGAATATGCCCATGACCTTTTTCAAACAAAGTAAAAAATATAGTAACTGGTATATATAGAATGACTCTGAAGGGCTATGTGCAGGGATATATTTAATATTATATATATTATATATATTATTTATATTATATTATATTATATTATATTAGGGGCCCAGTGCACGAAGTTCGTGCACTGGGTGTTGGGGGGGGGTGACCCTCAGCCCAGCCTGACCCGTCTAAGGCGGAGGGAAGGAAATTGGTCCTCGGGCAAGATGGGCAACCCTCTGAGGATGCAAGGCAGATCAAGTGCTGTTCCCCAGTGCTGGACCAGATTGGGGAGTGAATAATCAGAGAGGGATGGAGGACTACTATAGCAGTAGTCTGCTTTTCTCCGAAACTCCCACTGTTTAAAGGGAGACAAACAACTGGACTGGGAGACAGGTGGATTGGTCAGAGAGATCAAGAGTAAGAGGTAAATTATGTGGGGGAAAGCAACAGGCCCTGGGCTGAGAGATAGAGGCGGAGTGTCAGCAGTTATTTTACTGGCTACAGACCATTCTGCAGGCATAGGGGTTTCGTCTGTAGCTTACCAGCAAGTGTTTTTATCAACTGACTTCAAGGTTGCCAGTTTTCTGTAAGCACAATTAATCATTCTCTGCCCTGGTTTATTACATTAAAAACAACTAAACTCCCAGGAGCAAAGTGGAGGAGAAATGGAGCTGAAGTCCGCAGCCTCCCTGGTGATTTAGGACTGGTTGCTAAGCAGACTCAGCCCCTGAGAGCCAGGGCAAAGACGGGGGGCTGGTTGCCCAAGCTGCCTGCAGTGTCTCTGAAAAAATAAGCAGCAGCAGCAGTGAGAAAGTAGGGGACAGCAGAAATTTACCTGACCCTACAGCTGCCCCACTGCTGCCCAGTGAGTAATGAGTGTTTTACAAGAAGCACCTCCCGCCCTCTGATCGCCATGGCAATCGAGGGATGCAGGCCCTCACGCCCTTCAATTGCCATGGCGGGGGGTCTGGGGTTACAGCTTGGCCTGCAACACGGCCCTCCCCCCGCCCTCTGATTGCCATGGCGGGGGTCTGGTGTTGCGGCCTGACCTCCTGCCATCCAATTGCCATGGCGATCAGGGCAGAAGGCCAGCCGGCAACCCCAGCTTTCCCATGGCAATCACCCTCTGGGGGAATGGGGAAAGACAGCCATTGCCCACCCCCGAACTCTTGCCTGCCGCCTGGGTTGCCGATCACCATTCTTCAGTCCTTCCCCTTTTGCCTCTGATCATTGCGAGTATGCAAATTAACCGCCATCTTTGTTGGCAGTTACCGCCATCTTGGCTGTCAGTCAATTTGCATATCTCGCTGATTAGCCAATGGGAAGGGTAGCGGTCATACGCCA
>NW_006297747.1:431528-433404 GCF_000327345.1 Myotis davidii
TGGCAATCAGGGGAAGGCGACGCCCCATCACACCTCTGCTGCTGCCACTGCTGGCAGCACAAGCCTCAGCTGGCCCTGTTTACCTGAGCCTTGGGCGGCCCTGGGTGGCTGGGCAGCCACCATCCCAGGCTTGCCTGTGCCTCGGGCCAGCCCTGGGCAATGCCATCTTCTGGCTGTGGGTGCCACCATCTTTGAGGGTGGAGCAGTCAGTTAGCATATTTCTCCTTATTGGCTGTTGGTGCCGCCATCTTTGTGTGGGTCAATTAGCATATTTCCTTTTTTAGATAGGATTATATTATAATTAATAAAAATTTTCAGGTGTTAATGACAGAAAGTATTTGTTACTCTATCAATATTGTGTTGGTTCTGTTGGTTATTTTTTATATGTGTGTCTTTAAAGAAACTATGATAAGTATTGATTAATCTTAATACTAGGTGTTAAGTGCTATATATTAATGTATTTCATAACTATTAAGTTGAGTAATCTTTAGATTTCTTTCCACTAGAGATTGTTAAGTCTCAATCATAAACAAAATTACTATTCTGTTTTCCAGGTCCTTGCCCAAGGAAAAGCAAAATTGATGTTCCTGGTGGGTCTTCTTTGCCCTCACGAAGGTCATGGGTGGTTACAGACATTGTACACTTTGGTTTCAAATTTTTTTCTTACGGTTGCTTTCCCAAACTTATATCCCAACACGCTTTGCTTCTGCTGCATTTTTAGCTCAAAAAGTTCTTTCAAGTATAATTAAATCATTTCATGTTCCTGAGTGTTATCTTCCTCCTTAGGAAATGCAATTTCATGTCATTTCTTTCATTTGTACTCCTATCAGTGTTTCTGCCTTAGCATATACCTGGCTTTATGACATTCCTGCAGGGACACTTCCAATGCCAGGGATTTTAAGAAGTTAACCCAATGTCGCCCCATCACTACTCCCAGTAGTGCACTTTCTTTGGTACATTCTGTGAGACTTGATGATCACTATGGGGACTTAGCATTATGTCTCAGCCACATTCTCCATCCCTGTCTCCTGGGGTGAGAACAATGTGACAATCAAGCCTTTTCTTACAAGTGACATTTGCAGTATTCAGATAGAAAAATGAATTTTTCTCTTCCTCTTCAGCCTTGAAATTTTTCCAATCCTATGGCAAGCCTGGAAAAAAATAAATAATTTTGATTATAGCGGCACAAAAGAATGGTTGGGACTCCAAAGGACTATGTGCAGAACCTGGAGTAGAATTCAGGAGTAACTACTAATCTGGCAACTTTACTTAAAATGAAGCAGTATTAAAAACAGCTGCTGTCTTAGCCAGCTGGGACTGCCAAAGCGAAATGCCATAGACTATGTGGATTTTTTGCTTAATGATTCTGAAAGTCTCTTTTTATTTTTTAATTTAAGTATAGGTGGCATACAATCCTGCATTGGTTATATTAGTGTCAGGTGTACAAGATAGTGACTTGACACTTTTATACCTTACAATGTGATGACCCCACTAATTCTAGTTATCATTTGTCACCATGTAAACTTATCACAATATTATTAACTATATTTCCCTTCAACTGTTTCACCCATTCCCCCCACATCCCTCCCTCTGGCAACCATTACTTTGGTCTCAGTTTCTATGAGTCTGCTTTTACTTTGTTTTGTTTGTTCATTTGTTTATAAATTCCAGATTTAAGTGAAACCATATTTGTCTTTCTCTGTCTGACATATTTCACTTAGCATAATATTCCCTAGGTCAACCTATGTTCTCACAAATGGGAAGATATCATTCTTTTTTATTGCTGCATAATATTCCAGTGTGTGTGTGTGTGTGTGTGTGTGTGTGTGTGTGTGTGTTTCACATCTTATTTATCCATTCATTTATTGATGCATAG
>NW_006297747.1:433511-435546 GCF_000327345.1 Myotis davidii
TAGCATTTTTTTATGGCAGAGTGGTATACCATTGTGTACATGTGCCACAGCATTTTTATCCATTTATTTACATGGACATTGATTGGTTCCATATCTTAGCTATTGTAAATAATGTTGCAGTTATCATAGAGATTTATATATCTTTTCAAATTAGTGATTTCATTTTCTTCAGATAAATACCCAGAAGTGGAATTGCTGGGTTGTATGCCAGATATAGTTTTAATTTTTTGAGACGTCTCCATACTATTTTCCATTGTGGCTGCACCAATTTGCAATCATACTGAGTGGCTTAAACTTTTTGAGACGTCTCCATACTATTTTCCATTGCACCAATTTGCAATCATACTGAGTGGCTTAAAAAACAAAAATTTATTTCCTCACAGTTCTGGAGGCTAAAAGTCCAAGATCAAAGTGTCAGCCCATTTGGTTTCTCCTCAGATCACTCTCTTTGGACAAGCCACCATCTGCAAGCCACCTTCTCGCTGTGTCCTCACATGGCCTTTCCTCTGAGTTTGTCCATTCCTGGCACCTCTCCATCTTCTCATAAGGATGCCAGTCATATTGGGTGGGGGCTCATTTAACCATGATTACCTCTTTAAACATCTTATCTTCAAATACAGTTTAATATTCTAGGGTACTATGAGTTAGCGGTTCAACATAAATTTGGAGGGGACACAATTCAGTCTACACAGCTGCAAATGCTCTTAAGTGTGGGAAGAGCAGCCAGTGAGGATGAAATTATTCAAATCTGTTCACAATGCAGAGCCCTCCACTGAGCAGCATGAATAAAGAGCATCCTTTGAACCTGAAGTATTTTATTTCTGTACCTAAAAGGGCTGCATGAGGATGATGGGACTCACAGCCCAAGAGGATATTTTCAAGAAATAGAAAGATTCAAGAAATGAATCATCAAAGCTAGGTAACTGTTCTCAGGATGTTCCTGGTTAATCTAGCCTCCAATTTATTCTAAGCCCAGTATTAGGGCATTGGCTAAATCTTCTCACAGTAGTTCTGGACTGTGAGCTCCTCTGAGTCAGAGACTCTATGCCATGCTTCCCTTGTGTCCTTCATGCCCAGCAAAGGACCTGACACATTCACTGGGATGTGTTTCCTGAACGGAAGCAAAGCCTTTGTTAGCAGAGCAAATGAGGAGACTGCGGAGAGCCTCGAGCCCTGCTGATTTCATTATATTAGATGGAACTATCTGGTGTTTCTCTCAAATTAGAGCTTTTCCTGCCAGAGTGGTATTGGAAATAGGATGCGTGACAACTGTGAATAAAATGAAGAATTCATTTTAAACTTCAACTCACTCATTCCCAGTGTTTACTCAGAAAGTATTTTCAGAGCATACTAAGGCATTAAAAGTTTCAGAGGGATGAACAGCCCCCTTGAAATGTCAGCAGAAATTATCTAAGTATTTCCCAAAAACTGTCATCAAACTTCAGCACACTACTTCTTTTAAATTTACATCCTTTCTTAGAGAAATGTATAACATGCTCTTTATCCTCCTGCTTCTGTATCTCTATACAATTGTACCAGATGGAAATTTCCACTAAGCTCCTAATTTTACCCCTTATTAATTTTATTAAATACTAGCCATTCAGCCAACTCACCCTCAAACAAATAGTTGTTTTTCAGTAACTAACTCTGATTTGCACATATTAGCACAGCAACAAAGGGAATCTTAAATGTTTTAGGTCTACCATATTAACTTCTTAGTTGAAGACATAGCTGGCAAGCATCCTTCAGTCTCCACATGTTTTCTTTTTTTTTTTTTTTTAAATGGCAAATGGGACCAAGTGTTTTATTTTTTTTTAATTACATATGTGTCCATTTTTCCCCCCGCCCAAGACAGTCCCCTTAATTCCTACTCTTATGTTTTAAAGTCACCAGTTCACAGTGACCACGTGAAACCCTAAGCCCCACCTTTGACCCAGGACCCTGCCTGCTCTTGCGCGTGCGTTTGTGGGCACGTGTACATGCGGGCGGTAGGGGCTTGCGTGTGTCTGTGGGTGCATGGGGGGGGGATGTACCT
>NW_006297747.1:437170-451471 GCF_000327345.1 Myotis davidii
TGTGATTCTTTCATATCATCTTATCTACTGTATATTTCATAAAATTGTTGTTATAGCCTCAACAGAGACATTAATTAAAAAGTTAGGCTATCTGGGCCAGAGGACTGAGCACGATGGTACACTATTAGAAAGCCTCTTTAAGGACAATGGAAATGAGCATCCTTTGTATTTAGTCATTCTTAAGATTATGAAGTCACACACACACACACAGTCATCCCACATGAAATACATTTCTATTTGTCATTTCCTTGTTTAAAATCCATCATACATTTATTGAATGAACATTTTCTTAACCTTTACTGTGGGCCATGTACCTTGCTAAGCTTTTGGTACATTTCTCTTTAATCCTCACATGTACCTATAAAGTAGTTATGCTCATTTTATCAATAAAGAAACTAAAACTTAGGGAGACAAAGAAATCCACTAAAGCTATGTAGTTTATAGCCAGAATTAAACCCTGATGTCTGTCTCCAAAGCCTGTTTTCATGTGCTTCATTCCCTTGTACCTCAGTGGGTCCTCTTCTCTGTTCTTCTCTGTCTTGGGACCCAAAATGGGTGGGGTTGGAGAGGGAGGGCTAACCTCAGCACCAACATAACTCAATTATTCTCTAGGGACCATTGTTATGTTCATCGTCACTCATGATCTTCCCAAGCTCCAATATCAAATAAACCAAACCATGGATTTCTCCATATCCAGTGACCTTCTTGCTGGCCTTTCCTCTTGTCATACTTTGACTCTATTGGCCACTCCTGCTTTCTTTCCTTGGTCCCAGTGATACCTCACTCTCCTGATTTCCTTCTCTCCCTTGGCCATCCCTTCTTGTCTTCTCCTCTACTCAGCATTGCAGGTTTTTCTTCCTTAAAGGTAGAATCCAGGACCCATCTTCTCATCCATGGCAGTGGCTACATCACCATATGTATGTAAAAAAGTCCAAATGTACATATGCCATTTTAGGCTTTCCTCTGAGCTTCAGGCTCAAATATCCAATTACTTCCTTGATTCATCATATGCAACAGCCAAAAAGCGACATGAGCTTCCCTGGCAAACCTGGTTTTCTCCTGGGCTTCTCTCAGCTCACTAGACAGTACCCCTACATACCAGAATCTAAGAATCACCTCTCTGGCCCTACCCATCATCATCCTGTCATTTTTATCTCATAATTATCTTAATATTCATTTATTCTCTCCATTTCTGCCACTTCCACTTAAATCCAGCCCTTTTGTGCTCTCTCTTATGAAGTAGCCTGCCGGCTGAACTGCCCACATTGTGGTCTCCTGACAATCCCCACCCCACATTGCAACCAGAGTGACCTCACTAAAACCTAAATCAATTTACACCTTCCTCTGCTTTAAATTCCTCAATGGCTCCCCATTGTTCCTTGACCCCTAACCACATAGACCTTTTCTTAGCTCCCCTTAGATGCCATGCTTCCTCCTGCCACAGGACACTTGTACATGTTGTTTCTTCTACCTGAAATACCCCTTCCTATAGCCATCCCACCACCTTTCCTGAAATAAATCATATACATGCCTCACCTATGGCAAATAACACTTCCCAGGAAGACTATGTCCATTTCCTTGTCATACGCTCACACTTACAAACCTTTTTCTTTGTCGTTATAGATTTATTCTGGTGATTCTTTGATTAATGTCTGTCTTCCACACCAAGCAGTAAGTCCCACAGGGGCAAAGCCCTTGTCTTCTTTCCTCCTCTGTTGTATCCAAGTACCTAGCACATTTCTATTGAGTAAATGAATGACCCAAACTATGCTCTAATTCTAATCTTTTAATTTCCAGGAAACTGCCCTGGTCTAATGAAAACTAAAATATCCACTTCATGATTAAATGTTGACTTCATAGAATTCATTGTGAGATGGCCAGAGCCAAAATTTCACCTAACCAGTGGAAGCATATTCATTCATGTGCATGAAGTCTACCATATTACTGCACAGCACATGATAAAACATAAACTCCAAACTGGAATGTTTTCCAATCACGAGCTATTAATAATTTAACAAAATTAATTCAAAACACTTCACTCAACATTGAAACAGAGATGATGCGTGCGCCAGTCTATCAGGGTAGAATTAAATATGGCAAATAAGCAAAAGAAAAAAGCCACTTGTTTAGAATGAAAGTCGCTTTTTAGAATTTAAAACAAATTTTATGTTTTTCTAAAGATATTAAAGAACAAACATCAGAGATGTAAATAAAATCTGTGCTTTCCACAGGTGAATGATTAAACATGCTAATAGTTATTTGTCAGACCTCAGAAAAGAAGAGAAAATTTGAAAGAATTTTTTTCTTCACTGTGAAGCAGTAATCAACTCAAAGAATCATTTCCAGTAATTATTATTATTAGGAGCAATCAGTGGGAGGAAAAGTAAGGCAGACAGTCCACAGAGCATAGAATTAGTCCAGAGGATCCTACAATTTTCACTAGAATGGTGTGGGGAAGCAGAAGACATTTATTAGAAAAACAAGTAAGTCAGGAGTGGAACAAAGTTTCCCACTCAAATTTTTACATTGGCTAGCACAGTCAGCTGAATGCTCAACCCCAAACACCAAGAGTGAAAAGGAGAAAGATGGTGAGCAAGCTGCCGTCATCATTACCCAGGAGAGGTGAAGGGGGAAACTGCTATGAGGTGTCAAAAGTAACTTTTGCCAATGAGAAACATTGGTATGTAGACCAGTGGTCCCTAAACATCAAAGCCTCACAATCACGTGAGGGCTTGTTCAAATACCTGGGAATTTGTATCCATGGGCACTGCCTCACCAGGAACCACCATTTGAAAACCACATGCAAAACTTCTAATAAGAATGAGCACTTACCCTGTGCTGAGGGTTTTACCTATGTCACCTCATCTCATCTTTATCACAACACTGTGCGAGGGAACAAATATCCTCATCTTACAACAAGGAAACTGAGGCTGAGGCCTGAGGTGGCTGGCCAGCCCAGTGAGTGGAAAATTCTGTCTAATTCTAAAGTCCAATGATCTTAACTGCTACCCTCTACAGTCTTCTCAGCATTGACTCAGCATTAAGAACCTCCTTTCAAACTAGGACACTATTAATTCTAAAAGTCATTGATTCCCCCCCAAAAAAAAATTTTTTAATCATTACAAAGTGTATAGCAGCAGTAAGCCTACTCACACACCCTAAGGTGGTTATGGTTATTGGTGCTGAAATAATGTCCCATGAAAAGGATAATTAACAATGTTGCAGACAGCAACTGGATATACATGCCAGACCCTAAGTGAGAAATGGAATAAGAGAATGGCAGGTTCCAATGGAATCATGTTTGGGATGGAGAAGAGTGGACCTTACCAGGAAGGAGTTATAGTGAAGACAACCAGGAGGCATCAAAGGCCCTGGAGAGAAGATGCAGACAAAGAGAAAGGAGCTAGAAATCAGAGATCAGGACATAAGGATCACTGCCAAGGTGAAGCATGACCCTAGCAGAAGCAAGGAGGAGCAGGGGGCAGTTTGTAGAGGTGCTATTTCATGTAAATTCATTCTTGTCACACACACACCCATTTCCCTCCAAGGAAACCAACATCCTAGGGAGGATTCAGGAGTTCTCCTGACTTTGGACTGTAACAAATTGTGCCTGGGCGACCTTGGTTACCAGCTCTATACCTCAATTCCTATCTGTTTAATGCACTAATAATTGCTACCTCAAAGGGCTGTAAGAATTATGTGAGATAATGTATGTAGAGCACCTAGTACCTGGGGCATCATAATGGCCCAACATACGCTGGCTATCATTATTGCCACTGTTGCTTTGTCATTATCATCATTAATATCATCATCCTCAAGGGAATAGCAGTTATTTCAAAGGAAAAATATAATGGCCTAGATAATCTCCAGTGAAAAGTTCACAGGTATCGCTCCTGTTCATCAAAAGCTTAGCAGTTGGGGTCACGTGGTCTCTAATGACTCAGGTAGTTCTGCTAGAATTAGCAAAAAAAAAATTAAAATAAAATAAATAAAGCAGCATTTGGTGTCCTACTTTTCTCTAGTACAGTTTACTTGTTCTCCTAATTCAACTTTTGAGTACACTCTATTCCACAGCCGTGCTGGGTTTACTCAGATGTGCTATAGAATAATTCACAGCCTCCAAAGAAACTTCTCCACTCCCGCTGCCAAATTCCTTGCTGTAGGTGTGATATCAGGATTAATTTATTATTTCACCCTCGTTTAATTCATTCCACTGCCAGCTACCTATTGATGACGGACTTTGGTTGACAGCGCTGAGCAAAGTTTTAAGCCAAATAGTTTTAATAACTTGTTTACTGCGGGGTGGCCCGCCACTTTTGATTAAACTTCATGAGGATTTATAACTGTCCTTTCCCCCACACGTCTGTAACCTTTAAGGGATGTCTGATAAAAAACAAAGGCCGTGGGTCCAGGAGCCCCTGTTCTAATAAATATGTTAGACAGCTGATCCTGAACATGCAGCTGTTTCTCATTCTTTCTCCACCCTCCCCTCATTCATTTTTAACAGCAATTCCCAACAAGGATAAAAAATTAACACGAATAAATTAATGGTTTAATTTTGCAAGAGAAAGGAGAGAGTTTATGATGTCTCGCTGGGGAGTGGGGCTCCTGTCTTTGCTGATGACCCAAACGTGTCTGCCAAGGAGAAATACGGTGTCCAGTCTCCCATTGAACTGCCACAGGAATGGATTGGCCGTGGCTAGTGGCTTGACAGGTGCAATAAATATTAATTAGTGTGCTTGGCCACGGAGGGAGTAATGATATACACTGCTCCTCTGAAGCGTTAAATTGTAGTGTTAGTCTTGATAATGCCTTATCTTCTCCATCACGGACAGAAAACATTGTGAGTTACATGCACCCCCGTATAGGCAAAGGAATAAAGGTTTATCTGTTGTCAGGAATCACAAGTACGAAAATAAAGACTGGGACTGCTTGTGAGTCAGGCACTAGGTATTTCCCATGTGACTGCTGTGTTTTATTTTTTTAAATCATTATTACAAGAGGTTCGGACCAATTTCTGAAGCATTTGTTGTTGTTAAGGGATAAAGCGGAAACATTTTTGCTATTGTCAAGATATTTGATTACATTGGAAATGGGTTTTAAGACTCCTTGTCTAAAACAGCGGCCACAATATGCATTGCATATTAGAGGAACTGTGCTTATTAGATTATGGGAAAGTTGATAGGTTTATGGAGTTGGACTGAATTGTTAGGATGGTCCCATGTGTGAATAAGTACTTATAACAGCCTGGGAACTGGAGGCGGCTGCTTTGAGGAACTAAAGGTAAAAGTGCTCTCAAAATTCAGCTCTGATCAGAAACAAACAAAAAGTAAAAACAGTTAAGGAAGCCATGATAAGCAAATTAACATTAGCACAGATTCTAGGGTTGCAACAAAACACATTTTTGAAATGGAAATGTTTAGTTGTTTACACCTGAAGTTACAGCGAAACAACAGCATTTCACCGAGAAAGGAAGCTCTAATTAAATACTGATATTTTCTAAATCCTTAATTATAATGGCTTACAGTTCTGCCTAAAGGCTTCTCTAGGAGCTAATGTGCTGGAATATTACCATTTACACTTTTTCATTTGTTGAAGATCTTGCTCCCTCGCGAATTGCCGTTTTTAGTTTGTTGTAGCTTCATTTGGCATTCTCTTTCTGGGAAAGCTTCCTACCCCCTGTATAGGACAGACTAGCAAGAAACTTGGCAAACAAAGTTGCATTCTGGGTGGAATTCTACCCCCTCCTGTATGGCTTGAATGTGTTGATATCTGTATCTGTGCCACAGCTGCAAAGAAATTGTTTTTGGCCATGCGAATGCACGTGCATTTCTTATTCTCTCCTGGAGCCCTGAGTTCTAGCAGCATATCCCCAAGCAAGTGTTTGTGAAGCTACAGGGAAACAGTCCCCAAAGGGCACTGAAATATTAACTAATGATGAGTTGTCCGGAATCAGCAGGTGCCTAGGGACTGGGGCCAGATGATGTCTGCAAAGTAGAGTCCTCAGGCAACTTCCCAGCACACAGGCTGCTCCAGGCAGTGAGATATGCAGGTCCCTGCTGCTCTCCTTCCTTACAACATGTCTGCTTGTCTTCCTAGAGGAGTGCAGAGTTCACTTCCCCTCCACTACCTTACTCCCCCGACCCCAAGCCTTGGAAAAAGGTTTGTCTACCCTCTGGAGGTGGACTCTACAATTATAATCCTCTGTATTTCCTGCCTACAAGACCTTAAACACAGGACCACTGTGTGAAGCAGCTGATGGGGAGTAGGGATGAATATGTGAACAGTGACTTCTTGTCCCCAGCAGGGAGTCAGATCTCTAGAACTTTATCCTTGGCAGGATGGACCCAGAGATGAACAAGGAGGCCCTCAGGATAAGAGCAAGGCATATTCTCTGGCCTCAAGTAAAAATGTGCTCCTCAAGGGGCCAGCATGGCTCAGTGGTTGAGATTTGTGTTTGAGATTTGTGTCTAAGTTGGCATAAAGACGTGTTACTGACCAGCCAGTGCATGGCTATTTTGTAGGGCAACTTTGAAGAACTGTTTTTGTCTGATGGCTCCTTGTTAGCAATGGCTACTTGGTCTGCAATAAAGTCTCTCCTATATGCCTACAACTGCTCATATTGTCTTCCAATACCCAGCGCCCAATGGGGGTACAACCCCTAGCAGAGAAGGAGCTTTGCTCCATCAACATGTGATACATAAAAGTTACATGATATTAGTGATTGCTGTAATTATTGCCATTAAATTCCCAAATCTTTGCCATGACCCATAAGGCCCTGTACCATCAGATTTCTCTCCACAGTTATGACATGTGGTAAGCAGACTTACAGCCATCAAGAAGATTCCACACCTCAACCCCCAAGACTGTGAATCTGATAAGATAGCATGCCCATGAATATATTAAGAGTAAATATGTTGAAAGGGTTGATCAATTGATTTTAAATGGAAAGAGAATCATGAATTATCCATGTGAGTCCAATAACATCACATGAGCCCTTAGAAGCAAAGGCAGGCAAAGCAGAGAGATTTCAAACACAAGAAGGACTTAACCTGCTATTGCTGTCTTGAAGATGAAAGGAGCCACATGGATAGTGTAGGAAGTGAATTCAGCCAACCACCAGTGAGGACCCCAAGCCCCAGATGAGAACAATAGCCTTTCTGCTATCTGGATTTCAGCTTGGGAGACCCTAAGCAAAGAAGCCAGATGTGCCCAGACTTCTGACCTTCAGACACTAGGAGATAATAATTGGATTTTGTGTTAGGCCCTATATTTGTGCAATAGAAAACTACTGCAGCCACCTACCCCTTGCAAAGCAGACATTTGAATGTACCATGCATGTTCTTCCTACCTCAGGGCCTTTGCACATGCTGCTCCCTCTGCCTATGTTCTCTTTCCCCAACTCTTCATCCAGCTAACAACTTTTGTTCATCCTTTTGGTGTCAGCTCAAATTTGACCTCTTCATAGAAGCAGTCTTTGAATTTATTATCTAAAGTGGGTCTCCCCATTTCAACTCTCTTTCAAGACCAGGTTGGTCTCTTCCTGAGTTTTTGTCAGAGTTTGTAATTATTTTGCCTTTTTTCTCATTTATTTTTTTCCTACTTGACTGGGAATGCAGAACATACCGTGACTCAATAAATAGTTGTTGAATAAGCATAAATTATCCATTTACTTTACTTCATTCAATCTTTGAGTTCTATCTACTTCCATGAGGTAGATACTGTTATTATCCCCAATTTACATATGATGAACCTCGAAAATAAAGAGATTGAGTAACATTTCCAAGACCACAGAGCCCCTAAGTGATCAAACCTGAACATGACCCTAAGGCTCATATTCTTAATCTCTGAGCTTACAGATTTTATTCCCCCAAACTTAGACATTTGGAGCACTGTAAGATACAACAGACCCTTCAATTCAAAATATTGCCTCCTGCCACAGCATTTGAGGCATGGTCTGTCTGTTAGTGTTCTGGGGCTGCTGAAACAAAGTAGGTGGCTTAAAACAACAGAAATATATTCTTTCACAGTTCTGGAGGCCAAAAGTCTGAAATCAAGGCATAGACAGGTCAATGCTCCCTCTGACACCTATAGGAGGGAATCTTTCCTGTTTCTTCTTAGATTCTGGTAGTTGGCAGCAATATCCAGTGTTCCTTAGCCTTTAAATACATCACTCCAATCTCTGTCTCCATCGTCCTGTGTCAGTCCAAATTTCCTCTTTCCATAGAGACTATAGTCATAGTAGATTAAAGGCCCACCCTCCTTCAGTATGACCTTAGCTTTACTAATTAATTACACCTGCATTGACCCTACTCCCAAATAAGGTCAATTCTCAGGCAATGGGGGTAAGATTTCAACATATGAATTTGGGGGAACAAAACTTAACCTATAACAATCTCCAAACTATAATATCTTTTGTTTTGTTTTTGTTAATCCTCACCTGAAGCTATTTTTTCCATTGAGTTTTAGAAAGAGAGGAAAGGAGGGAGGGGGAAGGGAGATGGAGAAAAAGAAAGAGAAACATCAGTGTGAGAGAGACCCATCAATTGGTTGCCTCCTGCAGGGGCCCCAACCAGGGCAGGGACTGGAACCTGCAGCCTAGGCATTTGCCCTTGACTCAGAATCAAACCCATAACCACTGAGCTACACTGGCCAGGGCTACAATATGTGATTTTGAGATAAATCAGAATGAGGTATGTTGTCTATGTCCATGTTGGTCCTGCTCCTCTCTCTGCTGATGCGTGGCTTCTTCCTGGGTAGACCACAGCAACTGAGGTCAGAGGCTGCTGCTGCAGCCCAGGTGGCTGTGACAGGAGGGAGCAATTAGAGAAAAGACTTGTTTGTGAAAGCCTAGCTCTGTCTCCTCATTACTTTCTCTCTCACCCTGCTTCATCCTTGCTCGCTGTCCAGGCTCTTGGGTGGTCATTTATGAGAAAGCACATGACAGGCATATATAACTGTAAAAGTGTGATCACTGTCTTGGACATTTGATTTGGCAAATGAAAGTTTTATAAAAGCATCTGCAGAAATCTGTTTGACTCCTTTCTTGGTTTTAACTGGCGACAAAAATAGAAACATGTACAGCAGCTACCAAAATGAATGGAGCCAGGTTATTAAAACACTAAAATACCCACTCCTGACTCTGCAGCCAGTCACGACTCATATATGTTTTATTGTACTAGCAAGAGACCACTGCACAGCTTGCAGTGTGACTTGAAGGTCACTGAATATGGGGAATTCTCCAACTGTTTCACAGCTACCACGGGTTATGTATGTGGAGCCTGCATATTTGCAGAGGAGGGAAAAAAAATCTACGCTTTAAAATTAGCCAAATTTTTCCAATAATAGAAAAATGTAAGATGAGACCCATGGAATATGCTTTAGGGCACCTAGTATATATTGGGACTGCAACAAAGAACCTCAGCCTTTTAGTAAAATATATGTTGTGTTTCTAGAGCTGTGTATTCCCACCCATCTCAGGCTCCCTTCTAGCCCATGGCTATCAAAAGGAAGGCAGCAAAAACCTGAACTGTGCTGTTGTTTATGAACTCCTGGCATCCTGGTTAAAGTGTTGCAAAATAAATAATTAGATATTTAAAACAGGTGTGGCTTGGGCACTGGCAAAGAGAATAGACTCTGCCTGTTGCAGTAGAGGGAAGAGGCATTAATCCTTCAGTGCCTGGATCTCAGAGGAGGTCCAAAATAAGGATCAGGGTGACAACGCTAACAAGGAGTATTCTGGAGACATAGGGTCATGGTTATTTACTAACTGATAAATTGCATCAGTGTGAAACAGATAAAGACCAACATTATGCAAATGTATACCCCAAAGCTCACCTTGAATGTAAAAATCTCAAGACACAATTTACCATGGGAGATATGGGTAGGTATTTTCCTTGGGGTAAGATGTGAGTTCTCCCAGTTCTCCAAGAACTCCAAGTGAGTTCTCCTTGCTACAGCTCCTCAAGATGGTGTTAAACCACTGAGCTATGGCATTTTTTTACCTGGACCTTAGCCATCCCTGTGAGGAAAGCTCACTGAGTCAGATGAGTCCCTATGTCACTAGATAGCCTCACATTCACAAAAGGTGGTGTTTTCTCAAACATTTTCAATACAAGTTGCAGCCTTTTTTACAGAAAGCATTACTTTTACAGGAAACAAATACACCCAAAGACAGTCATATGAACAGATTTTCTGTTCAATAGCTGAGGCTCACTTGGAATTTAGCTCCAGATGGCCCCTAGATAATTTCCCATTACACCCTGTGATATAGGCTGTCACAAGTCTAAAGGGAATGGTTAATGCCTACAGTGAAGAAAGGACAATTGAAAAATCCATAAACTGTTTTCTGTTTAGCCTAAGAAAAGCAAACTGAGAGCCACAAGAATAATCCATATTCGTGAATTAGTTGTCAACAATTAAAGCTCAAATTTCTCATTTAAATAAAACTTGAATTTCCATATGGGCTTTAAAAAGTGGATCATCTAGCCACCCTGGTCTTCCAGCCCCAAATTACAACAACTTACATCAGTCAGAGTAGGGAGGGGCTTGCCAAGTGGCCAACATCAATTCACCATGATCCCCCTACAGGATTCGTTTCGGTTACCTGTCTACCCTCTGTGGGCATTTCAGGGTCTGACCCTTGATTTTGTCTGTCTATTGCCAAGGCCAATATCTATCTGTAAGGAAAGGCCTCTTTATTGATTATAAGTTTTCATGAAATTAACCTAAATTTTCTTAGCCTTGGTCACTGCATGTGAAATTCAATACTCATACTATTCCAAAACATTTTCAATTGCTATTCAGCTCAGATGCATTTACTTAAACAAGCAATTAGCCCTGGCAAGAAAAGGCTGAGAAGAAATTAAATTCACGAATCTGCTACTTATTCTTTCCTAGGTGATACCATTAGTCAGTGTCCAAGTGTTGATGTGTGGCAAATATTGTGCCAATTCTGGTACCAAGGAGATTGGAGATAGGAATTTCTAATGTTTCAGAAAACTCAAAGAGGCAGAAGGTGGGGGTGGTAGAGAAATGGTACATGAATTTACTTAATATCTACTGGGCATACAGGCAGGCTATGGGCTTGGGGCATGGGGAAAATGATTGAGAGAATAAATCCAAAATTTACATGGTGTATATATATTATATATGAATATATGTGTATATTTTTGTATATATGACATAGTTGCCACTGATTAGGAAATAACTGTAGAATACATTTGTAAATTAATAACTGGTATTTAAGGTACAAGTATAACTTATTTTACAGCTTAATTATCTTTTAAGTAAGAAAAATTCATAGATGAGAGGAGAAAAAAATGGTGGCCAAATAGGCAGATGTGTCTCAAGCCTTATCCTGGAGCAGATAGAAGGAGCATCTAAATTAAATAACATCCACCTGGAATTGGTGAAGTAGACACAGCTGGTGAGACAATTTGCAGCCAGAAAAGGCAGAGGAAGCCTGAAGAATGGTAGGATCGGGATCTGGGCGGGAGAGAGTTACAAGAACACTGAGTTGAGAGTGTCAGAAGCTGCATGGCACCAAGTCCACATCCCTTGGGGACAGGCATAACATCTGACTGTGGAAAGGGAGTCCACAGGGCTGCTGGTAGCAGGGGATTCTAGATCTAAGTCCACAGCCATGAGAGGCTGAGCCCAGAGGGTTGGCCTGAAGAACTGCCTGAGCTGCATGGTGCCCAGAGGAGAGAAACTAGTATTCACACAGTTGTTTTACTTCTGTTTGGTCTTTGCTTTTATTCATTAAACCCAGTTCATAGGACCTTTCAAATACAAACAGTCACCGGTGGCTGAGGTGCAGGTGGAGGTGCAGACCTGTGGAGTCTGGGGAGAGGCTGTAGAGGAGAGTGGGTCAAAAAAAGGTGACCAGGAGTCCGGCACTGGAACATTCCTAACCCTCTGGACATAAGCAGCCATTTTTCTCCTGAAGAGCCAGCCCCTCCCAGCAGCCCCAGAACAGCTAATACAGCCACATCCAGACTATCCCCTGAGTCATGCAAAGGACACAAAAAAATCTGAATAGCCCCAAAGAGCCCTCAAGGACTGGGTGGAAGAGAAGCTGTTAAGTCCCAGAAAGCAATACAGCACCCTGCCTACCTATAGCCCTGTAAGAAACAGTCCCTTGACAGGTTAAGATTGACAGCAGGCAGACAGGCTAAATGGGCAGATTAGTCCCACCTGCTTGAGGTCAAGGCTGTGGAGATATACAGAAACAGAGGAACAGTGGATCACTTGGAACTTCAAAATGGTGCTGACTACCTAACAGAAAACTGAGAAGTGTTTATGTTCTTTGTTATTTTCTTTCTTTTTTATTTTTATTTTTTTCTTTCTTTTCTTGTAATCCACTCATTCTCTTTCTACCTCCTCTATAGTGAACCAAGGCCCTCCATCCCCCTATACATTCAATTCTTTAACCTTACCATCTATATATAAGCTCTGCCTCTACAGATTCTGCCCCCCAGAGCAGAAGAGTGGGATCTTAAACCAGCCCCCATGGGGCATTAAAACTCAGCTGAAATGAACACCACTTCACTTTTTCTTTTCTTTATCTTTTATTTTTTTAAAAGATTTTTTTCTTTTCTTTTTTATTTTTTTCATATTATTTTTCTTCATTCTATTTTTAATTTTATTGTTATTCTAGTTTATGTTATTTTATTTATTTATTTTAATTTATTTATTAAGTTATTACATATGTGTTCTTATCCCCACATTACCCCCTATTCCCCCTCTCATGCCCTCACCCCCCTGTTGTCTGTGTCCATTGGTTAGACTTATATGAATGCATACAAGTCTTTTGGTTGATCTCTCCCCCTCACCCTCACCCTCCCCTACATTCCCTCTGAGGTTTGATGGTCTGATTGATGCTTCTCTGTCTCTGGATCTGTTTTTGGTTATCAGTTTATGTTGTTTATTATATTCCATAAATGAGTGAGTTTATGTTATTTGTTATTTTCTTTCTTTTTTATTTTTATTTTTTTCTTTCTTTTCTTCTAATCCACTCATTCTCTTTCTACCTCCTCTATAGTGAACCAAGGCCCTCCATCCCCCTATACATTCAATTCTTTAACCGTACCAACTATATATAAGCTCTGCCTCTACAGATTCTGCCCCCCCTTTTTTTCTGGGTGTTTTTTGTTTGCATTTTTTGGTTTATCTCTTTGTTCTGTGGTTCTTTCACCCCATATATTTTTTTCTCTTTATTTTTCTTCTTTTTCTTTTCCCTCTTACCCTTTTTTCTTTTCTTGATATCATTTTTGCTCTCTTTTCTTTCTCCTAATTCTCTTTCCTCTGGTGGTCACTTATATTGGGGTTATCAGTGTCATGAGTACATTTGTGTTTTGTTCCCTTTCTGTCATGTTTTGTTGAGTTGTATTTTGTGCTGTTCAGTCAATGGGGTAGAGAGCAAGCCACATAAGCAGACACCCTGAGAGAAGACTCCATCCACAAATGGGACAATAACACTCAAGACCCAACTACACCAAGAGAACCCAAATAACCCAAGTAGGGGGCATCCCTAGATTACCTAGCCCAGAAGACTGGAGAAATTGCACTACTGGGTCCAACAAAACATCTATATATAAGACAAACTCAAAAAACCTGCGTTGATATAGCAGTTTGATCTAATACATAGAAACAATCACAAAGAAAAAAGCAAAAATGGGGAGACAAAGAAACCACCCACATTAACCAGAAAAGGAAATAAATGAAATGGAGATAAGCTATTTGTCAGAGAAAGAATTCAGAACAATGATTATAAGAACACTGAAAAGGATGGAAGACAAATTCAACAACATGTGTACAAATCAAGAGGAAATGAAGAAGAATCAAGAGGAAATGAAGAATGACATAGGTGCAATATCCCTCATGAAAATAGATGCTAAAATCCTCAATATTCTAGCAAATCTAGCAGATCCAACATTACATTAGAAAGATCATACATCATGACCAAATGGGATTTATTCCAGGGATGCAAGGCTGGTACAATATCCACAAATCAATAAACACTATACATCACATAAACAAATTGAAAGACAAAAATCACATAATCATATCAATTGTTGCAGAAAAAGCATTTGACAAAACCCACCACCCATTCCTGATAAAAACTCTCAGCAAAGTGGGAATATAGGGATCATACCTCAACTAACAAAAACCTTATATAACAAACCTACAGCAACATCATACTCAATGGGTAAAAACTAAAACCATTTCCCCTAAGAACAGGAACAAAATAAGGATGCCCATTCGCACCACTCCTCTTCGACATAGTACTGAAAGTGC